>NW_010170902.1:19011-25493 GCF_000695765.1 Mesitornis unicolor | reverse complement strand
GCAGGAATACCCAAATGTTACCCTTATTTCCCTCTACAAATAATCTACCCAAATAAAGCCCTTAATATACCTAGGAAAACAGAACAGACAAAATGAAATTATGTTGCCCCAAGCTGATTTTGTCCTAATCACACCACAGCAAATCTCATTTTGCTGTAGCAGCACAGGAGCTTGGCCAAGCACCCTCTTCGCTGAGTGGCTCAGGAAACAAACACCAAGCGACTCCCTTGACCTAAGTAATACTCTCTACCTTTCTCTGACTGTTTTTCTTTGCAAGTGTGGACGAGGCTATAGACAAAGATGCCTTAATCCATCCTTTGGTTTATGCTTGCTACATGTAGGAAAGCATGAGCCACAAAAATCCTCTCTTTATTGAACAGCAAAAGATATTTGGGAGTGAATTTGTTTTTAATTCACCTAATAATTCAGTCAGTTGGCTTTTCAGGACTCCAAAATAAGCTTGTTTGTCCTTAAATTGAGAGTGCTTATTCTTAAGACACTAAGAGAGAGTTTCGGTCTGCAATTCCACAAAAATTTCAAACCAAAATATACACAGCATAGTGAAGGATATAACACCACATAAATTCAAGTTATTTTTAACCATACCTGATTCTTGATTCAAAAGGGAAGCTTGCAAATATTACCCTAAATGTATATCAAGTCATAAAATATGTAAAACAGATTTCAGATATGTTGGGGTTAAAGCTAGCCTCAGTTCTATTTTGGAACTGGATTAATTACAGGGGTACAGAAATCGGAAATTTGTTTATGCTCTCAGCTTCTTAAAGAACAGACCCCTTTCCACATTCAGCTGTTTTCAGTGTTCAACTCAGTTCTGTTAAAGCTGATTTAGTTACCTCTGCTGGTCTATTGCACAGTTAAAAGCATAGATATGACCTTTAGTGGGGGGAAAGGAGAAAAAAAAACCACCAACGACACACACAGAAAAAAACCCCATTCAGTCTCACTACAAAACCTGGTTCTGGACTAATTTCATGCACAAAAGACACTCAAAACTGAAATTCTTTCACTTTCCTTCGAGTGCCAAACAGAGCTACAGTAAAAGGACTAAAAAAAACCCCAGAAACAACAAACAAAACAAAAAGACACAAAAACAAACAAAAAACCCCCACCAAACCAAATCCTGACGTGTGTGTCATGGCCATGGGAAATCTTGACCTGGGTCTCAGATACAAGCAGGTCCCTGGATTGTTTGCAGGGCCAGTGGCAAGAAGCAAGGCTCACTGTGCCAATACTTCAAGGCTTGCTGTCCCTTTATGAAACTACCCAATTACTCAAAATATTTGTCCTTCACATTGGATTTAAGAATATTAGCATGAACATTTACAAAATACTGATCCTCACTGAAAAGGACAAGTGATTATAGCAAAAACTTTTCAGAAGCCCAAACTAAACAGACCTTTGCGCTCTCGGGGGATTGGACTAGATGATCTTTTGAGGTCCCTTCCAATCCCTAACGTTCTGTGATTCTGTGATTAGCAGCAGAATAAGCTCACGTGCAACAAGAAGAAACTGCCAGCACTGTTTTTATCTGCCTTGTGAAGGGATAAAACCTTTTACATCAGACCACTTCAGGTAAAAAGGTTTTGAAAAAAAATCAGACTGGAAGAACTGTTTCCTTAATAGGAGCTTTTATGGGCTTCTTAAAGCAGCAGTAAAGTATGATTTAAATTTTTAAGGAAAACTTTATTAAAGTCATAGCTTCACTGTGCTGAATTTACTCCTTAATGGCGGCACATTACAAAAAGTTACCATGCTCATTTTTTCATATACTTTTTCTACACATTTTCTTGAGTATAAACTTCTTCCACCTCCAAAAACTGGAGCACATCTGAGATGTGAGCACATGTGAGATTTCTCTAATCAGCACAACCGTCACAGTAGAAAATACGGGCTTTGCTAAGTATTTTGCATATCATCTTTAAGAAAAGAGGAAAAAAGTTATAAAATTACAGGCCCCCTATTTATCTTTTAAAGAAACTAGTGGTAACTGATTCAGCTTGATTAGCTTTAAAGCTCAAATTCTTAACACTTTGAAAACCACTTAGGAAAGTGTCTTTTATGCTTTCCACAAACACTGCTTCTGTACTACAGGAGCAGTTATACAGCCCGTTATTTCCATTTATCACCTCCCAAAGCAAAGTGGATGCAGAGGGATGACAATATTTGAAAATACAAGCCTGAAAACATTAAGCTGCCTTTTTTTTTTTAAAATATGTGTTCACATGTAAACTGTGCTACAGGACTACATTTTATATAGGAGATACTGTATTTTCCTTATAAGCAATAAACAGTGTTTACAGCTCTGAATTTGCAAACTGCTTGCATTTAGGGGAGCAGTACCACCAAAATCAGTGAGACCATTGCTTAAAGATAAGCAAGGACTCAAACACTAGCAAAGGAAAATCACAGCACACCTTCTCCCGGATGGAGTGCACCTTTATAATTTCGGTTTTTCAGTGGCATCACTGAGGAAAAACAAAAAATCTCACTTTTACTACTTTTTTATTGTAACAAGAAAAATACTGATAGTCTCTGCAAATTTATTTCACCTTAAGATTTCTTCTGTACTTTCAGCAAGTTGCATTTCACAGACCTTTGTCTACAGCTCCTTTAGAGATGGTTTCCCCTGCTACACCTATGAGTCCATCACAAAACAATAAAAAGAGGAAAAAAACTAAGTTTACTATCGCCACCTCTCTCCCAGACTTACACAACACACACAGTCAATGGAAACACGGATATAAGCAGAACCTAGAAGTAATTTGAACTCCTGGTTAAAAGCTGACTAGATTTCAAGTTGGCAGTGCCACTTTAATTGCTTCGTATAAGTGTGATAAGCAAAATAACTGGACAGCTCTTTGAACCATAACAAGACTTCATCCCTAGAAGAGGAATCTTTGCTTTCTATCACCAATTTTATTTTAAGTGCTTGAAACCACGCTCAAGCACCTTCCTGATATCAACATATTCCAGATACCAGCTTGTGGAAATGCAGTGCATGCCAAGCATCTGTGATAAATTCCTTTGACCGTTTTCTCCCAGTCTCTTCCTCAGCAATGCTCTCCAGCCTGAAAGGGTTTCACTGGCTGGGAACAAAATAAACATCAGCACTTGAAATTCACTGCTCTGCAACTCCTCTTAAAAGTAAACCCAGTAGATGATGGAAGCGTGAGCAAGCCTGAACCTAAGATGCAAGGAGAGGGAAATGGAAAGATGAATAGGTACGCAGACTATGCTACACCGTAGATACAGGCGACATTAAAAAGAACAGACTTACAGAAGAACTTCAGTGCCTCAACCCTGCTACCCACATGCTTTATTAATAAACGGTTGTTACTTTTCCAAATACTTCAAACAAAATGAGCAAACAGGCTAATTTACCAGCAACTATTTTAGCAGAACTAAGTAAGTATAAGGCTGGAATCAAGACTGAGAGCAGATCCTTTGCCTGGGTGAGCAAGGGCATGGTCGAGGTACGGTTGTTGTAGCAGCGCTGCTCTGCACACACTCAGCCAGCCAGAGCCTTTATCCATTGCAAACAAGACACAGCCTGTGATTTTCCAGCTACGTCTTGCTCAGTCTTGGTACTCCTTAAAATTTGAGTCGAAATCACTTTTGTGTCATGACATTTAACTGAGCAGATGCTGTGTTTGACGTTCAGGCATATACATCCCCCATGGGCTGTGACCTGCTTGGCCAGGCCATGGCCTGCTGTGGTACAGAAGCTGCCCGCTGATGTCACAATTTAGCTCACCAACAACATGGGTAAGCACCACTAAGCTAAAAGTATCCAGCAAATGGGCTCAGAAATGCTGGCAGATACAAAAGCTGAGCCGAAAATGAAATGCATTCAACAAGGATATTTAATGAAAATTGTGGTATGGTATTTTGTACAATATGTAATGTTCATGTGGATTCAAGTGAAAAACAAGCTTTGACAAACATCTTGAGAGTGTTTTGCATCAGTGGAAGTTGTAAACAGTTGAATTTGCAGCAGAAGCAAATATACCAAAATAAGAAGCAAGGAAACTATTTTTCTCTATTTTTTTTGTCAAGATAGAGCGTGCTGCAAAGTGAACTGTTAGCAACTTGTAAAGGCTTATTGCACTGCTAATGTTCTTCATGTCAAACAACATTGCTAGGAAGAGCCCTTGGAAAAACACTGGTGTCATACCTCATTCAACTGAATCGAGAAAACTGTACTTAAACAACCTTCTGAAAAGTCATGTAATGACCTAAAAGAGCTGCTGAAGGATAGCCTTGAGCTTAGCCTTGCTGTAGAAGAAACACAGATGTAAATACAGACAACTTATGCTCTAAGTAACGTTGCAGCATCCTGCTTGCCTGTCACAAGCATTTCATGATAATCTCAAGTGGAGAATTTCAAACCCTACCACAGGCTATCCTGGTTTAGGAACTATGAACCAGAAAGAGCAGGGCTAGAAATAGTAGCAATAATTTGTAAACACAGTAATGCCTTCGAAAAAAATTTCATGTGGCAATAGCAAGGCTTGCAAGGGTGACAAGTATCAGAACAGCATGCCATTTCCAAACGCGAGGCTGCGCCTTGCTGAGAGGAACTACTCAATTTCTGAGAAACCCTACTGAGAAAAAAATATTTGTAAATTTTACTGCACTTGCTATTGAAGCAAAATGGTTATTTTGCTGTCCCCAGTGCCCACAAGCTCAATGCATCATTTCTCCAGGAAAAGAGGAAATGTCTGCAAACTCATGTTATCCACTTTAATGCTAGCCTGAGAATTAGGTGGAATTTTCAGAAGTCTGTGTACAAAGTTGTACTTCACAGCATCATATCCCCTTGTGTGGGTTGTAGGAAAGACATGCTGATATTTTCACAGTGAAAGCATTTGCTTCAAGAATAATATCAGCTCTTATTGTTCACAAACTACCAGAAACCAGTGCACATTAAGCAACAAACAATTTGGCTGACCTTGCCAGCTGAGTGATATGCAGTCAAGCTAGCAAAAGCAGTTAGGCCAGAAAGGAGGAAAGAAAAAAAATACAGATATGTGCTTTCATATTTTTTCATGAAACCACTGCAAAATTTTTTGCAAAGCAAGCCAAATGCTTAATAGTAGTCACAGTAAACATCCTGACCTTATGCACATGAGTGTTTACAATGTAGTGTCCATGTCTGAAGGCGACACATTGGAAAAGGCTGAATCCAATGGCTTCACCCGTGCCATTTCCAGAGTAAAGTTCTTAAACATGCCTGGGCTGCTGTAGGGCTCGGAAGACAACTTTGTTGCAATGGCTACTACTGCTTGGGGAATGTAGACACTACTGGTGCTGAAGCAGCAGGTGGAAGAGGCGAAGGATGAGGAATCTAGGATGACGATTTCACTATGCTCATGAAGTTTTAGAAAAACTAAAGCTTTACCATAAGCACAAAGGCATATTTCCATTTTTAAGAAAACTCAAAAGGAAACATTTTATAATTTAAATCTGTAATACTTCAGCTTAGTAGAAACTTCATCTTTCAGAGAAGCAAGGAATTTTCTGCATGTATGCAGTAAAATCTATTAAAAATTACTAATCCAGAACCTTGTAAACTTAAATTTGGTGGTTTGGCTTCCTCTATCGCTATCTTCAGCTACTTTCAAGATATTTCTTTCTAAACAGATACCCTTGTTTTGGGAGGTGGGGGAGGGGGGAAACAAAGGGGAAAAAAATACCAACACCCAACAAAACCAATTGCCCTTCCCAATTTCCTCCAGAATGTAATTCTAATATCTGAGTGCTACTTTTCTCCTGCTTCTCAACTAATAAAGTTTTCGCTGGGAACTTCACCTCATTACAGAGTCTTCATCATCTAAATAATGTTCAGCAATAACAAAGAGCCCCGTCATAAAGCTCTTGATAGATGTTTTGCAGCCAATAATTTATGGTGAGGATTTATGGGAACGATTTGGCAAAGCAAAAAAATAGGACTGACTATCATTTAGCAGTGAAATTACAAATGCTAATTCAGAGGAAGACAGTATTCTTTTCTTCATGGAGGCAAATTTTAAAACTAGTTTCTGAAAAGGGAGACCATATAATAAACTTTTAATTCAATAGTAACTTTATGTAAGGAAGGAAAATTACAATAGGCCAGGTACCATGTCAGCCTTGATATACTACTACACTTCTTTATGAGCACATTACAATTCAGAGAGCTAATAATAAAAAGGAGTGATGCTGAGATGATGAATTGATGCTATGCAATTAGACTTATTAGAATTCACAAGAGTCGACAGGCAATAATCAAACCACTTTCATGCTGCCCATTGCAATTATCTTTGCACTTAAGAATCAACAAAGCACATAATGACTTGCTCTCGATTATGGAATTCATGAGAAATGGAATTTTAATTAGCATGTAGGAAATTTGGGCCATTTATTACTTTACAGGACAACAGATTGTGAAAACTAGTTGAGTAGTTATAAGCGTTCAA
>NW_010170902.1:0-18980 GCF_000695765.1 Mesitornis unicolor | reverse complement strand
AGGGCCAGTAAGAACACAATGATGCTTCCAAAAAGAAGCTCCTAATAACATCCCTTGAAATGGGACTGCCAAAGTGCACATTTGCTTCTGCTAAATTGTGGGAAAACAAAAAACAAACAAAAAATCACCAAAAAGCCCCAAACAAAAAAGGAAAACAAAAACCACAACCCACACACATGCAAAAAACCCCAAATACAACCAAAACCAAACCCACAAACAAAACTGTTTAAACTTGAAACTAAAATGGAAGCCATTGCTGATGCTTTCATTTACCAGCGGATGAACGAATTGGGTAGAGGTACATTCATTTGTGGTACAAACCACAGATACCAGAAGGTCTAATTCTACATTCTCATCACAACATGAATAGGACAAGACAACAAAAATGCATCATCAGTTAAAATAAACAGAGTTTGAACAGTAACTTGAACAGTGATTTAGTTTTCTTGCAAAAGCCCTTAGAACAGGACGGTTACTTAGTTTAAAACAAAATTACTTCTCATCATTTGTTGATTTTAGTAAAAAAAAATGTACTAATAAATTGAACAAAATCACTAGTTAAATTCTGGAAGTGGAGCTCCTTAATAATCTGAAATAGAGGTTGATGGGGAAGTTGAATGATTATACTGAACTCAAATGCACTTTAAAAAAAATGCAAACAAAACCCCACACTTCAAAGTGTCAGTCTTGGCAGTATAGAGATGAATATAATGTTATCTGCTAAGAAAGTGAATGGTAAGTCAGTATGATATTAAATAACATATAAATACGTTAAAAACATAGTATTTATTTTGAGATATTAACTATTTTGGATCTCTAGTAGGAAGAAGAGTTAATAACAGGGCATTTGGATTACTTACAGTCAAATAATAAACAATTGCGATTACTGTGTGATTACTGTCTGAAGACGTGTCCCCCATGCTTTGAGCCTTCTGAATTTTCTATTTTGCTACGGATAAACAATTTGAAATTTAGCGTTTAGAATCTGCTTGTTTCTAGAATAACGTTTGAGTTTTTTCCCCATCGTCAGGAAACTATTTCAACATTTCTGGTTCTTGATTCTGAGGAACCCTGTCTTGCTAATAGCCCCATTAAAATATCATTCACAACAACTTGAATGGCTTCTTGCAAGTGATAATTCTTATAAAGAAAAAAAAAGGAAAAAGTAAGTCACATAGGGATCACCTATGTGATCTGTGTAGCAAGGGCTCTGGGAAACAGCGGGGAAGGCAGCAGGCGCTGCTGCCCTAAGGCCATCCCTCCCACTAAGGGAACATTTACACACACTGTGGAACCGCCATCTTCACCCCACGCAGCACTTTCAGAGAAACAGCTCTTGTGGATATATTGCTATGCCCCTAGCATCTGCATCGCTGCCAGAACTGCCTCTCGGGAGCGAGGAGAGCTCATCACAGGTTAAAGCAGCTCAACGTGCTGCTGTCACTTGTGATCAGATGAGGACTGGCGACTGACTGGCTCAGACACAAGGATACAGAAAGCTGGCACTAAAACCTCCCTGCCTTGCTTCCCACCTTCTGGTCTTATGTTAAGCACAGCATGTTTCAGCCAGGGTATGAAACGTGCTGCTGAGAACTGCCCGTTCTTCCTACCCAGCACTCACTCCTGCAGTTGCAAGAGGAAGAGGTTGGGGGAAGTGGTATAACCCCTTTACTTTGCTGCAGTTGTTAAACATGAGTAGTTTCTGCGAAAGTAATGGAATTTGACTGGTCTAGGTGTTGCAGCAAAGATGCTTTTGGAATGGATTTGAAAGCAGTGGATCCCCTTGGAGTTCCAGGGCAGGCACAAGGTGAATAGTTCAGACATACCAGAAGTTTCTGTTCAGAAGGCAAGCAACAATACCATTGCTTGAAAAAACATAACACAATTAATTAAAAATATGCTTACAAGGAAAAGAACACAAGTTACTCTAAAAAAGGCTCCTAGATTAACATCAAAATCTGTTCAACAATGCGATAAAAAGCACCATGCTGTTGAGGATTGTTACAAGTGAACCTGAACTAAGTGATTCTCTGTGCCACAGAATTTACAAGATCATGGCTCAGTACCTCATTAAAATTAGGGTTCCGTTAATTAAAGCTTTCTTTCAAGTGCTAGATGACTCCTGTGGATATAAGCTGTGTATATGTGAAACTTCACATTAGGAATAGATAACACTCAAAGTGTATAGCACTGGAAGGAAATAAATTTGGAGGACTGCTTCTATGGAAGAAATGTTGCATTACATTGCAACATAGAAAGGAGGGGACAGGTAGGTGTCTCTGTAAAATTCACAAAATGCTTATTAACACACAAATCCCATCAAAAGTCTCTGAACTAATAATATCCCTTTCATGGGTTTCCAGTCTCACTAAAAGCTACAGAAAAGTTTATAAGGAGATTCGATAGCCTTAGGAGTGAACTTTTTTTGCACCATTGCCCAAACTCTTTCATTTCAGAATTTAGAAACTAAGTACTTCATTAAAAAGCACAAATGATAAAGAAAAGGAATAAGAATGCATAGAAATGTGCTTGATACACTTATGAAGACAGAGTACAATTTATTTTATCCTGAAAACTTCTCAACTAAACTCCTTGATTTCTAGGAAAACATAACACTACATTTTACTGCTGACAAGGACTTCTGAGAGAAGAAGGATATCTCCTTCAGAGAAGCAGCCCAACACCCCTTAAAAAGAACAAAGTCTTAGGATTTTTAGAGATTCATAAATGATGACATGAAAAAGTCCACTGACTATAAGAAAGTCATTGAGGCACCTCTAAGGTCATGTAAAGGGAAGCATCAGCTGTGCTATAGGATAAGAAAACAGGTAGTGCACTTCAAAAACTTGCCATTTAACCAATAAGTAATATAGTTACCAAATATAATTTCCCGTTACAGGCGGCTTTTTTGCCACTTCAGTAACCTCTTAAAGAAGAGAGTGCCTGAGAAGACCATTCAGTGTTACGTAGATATTCAAGTCTAGTCCTTATACAGCTGATCCTTCCAAATGCTTTATTTGATTCTTTAATATTATCTGAAGTTTCAGTGAATAAAAATTGCTTCCTTATTCCCATGACTAAAAGGTAAATTCAAAACCCAAAGATTTGGAATTCTTATAAACTAAGCATGTGTAGAGTCTAGGTTGTGTTGTAACAAAACAGGGAAATTATGTAGGTCAGAAGACATTATATTTATTCTCCTCCATATCAGAAAGAATAAAGAACAAACCATTAACCATACTGATAGTCACTAACAGCTCTGAACCGAGAGAAACCTATCTGTGGAGACATTGAAGCCATGAGCATCTTCCGCATATACTGTAAGCTGAATGTTTGGATTAAAAGTTTCCAGAATTAGCTACCACTGAGGACACTCAGAATCGTGGGTCTTACTCCCAGTTTTGACTCAGTAAATGCAGAAGGTAGAAAATGGAACAAGCCTACATTCAGCATGGGCTCAACTTTAAGCGTAAGCATTACCTTATTTCTGTACTGTGTTTCTGTGACTTCTATAGGAATTAAGCTAGCAGGCAAAAATATGACTGCAGCAAAACCTCAGCATTTACTTCTTTTTTATGACTAAAAGTGTCAGCATTGGCCTGTGGAGTAACTAACACAACCATCACAATAATTAGTATAGCAAAAAGATAGCAAACAAACTGATGAAACTGTGGTGTTAGGTAAATTTGCTGCCTGTAATGGAGGGAGCCTTCGCAGATGGGACTTGGAAGTTTCTGTATCATCTCATTTCACTCGGTATCATCTTGATGAGAAGCTGTTCCTCCCCTGCCTTCCCTCAAAGGAAAGCGTTCTCGCTCCGGGGATCTCATTCCCTGCCATAGCTCAAGGCTGTGCAGAAAGACACTCTCAGCAATTAGGCACAGCTACACAAGCCTTTTCAAAGGGATGATGCTTTCAAGAAAGTAGAAAGGCAATTGGCCCTTGTTGACCAGAATCCAGGACAGTAAAACCCTGGAGAGTTTGCACTGATTGACTTCTCATTTTTGTGTTTTACTGCAAGGAAACTAGATGAATGAAATGCGGCCAGACATGTTTGGACTGCACAAATTAATTTAAACCCAAAAATTCTAGCTTGTATTCATCTTTCCTCTGTGTGGCACCTCTCCCTTTTTCACTCTGCTCCTGCCCTTCTTCACTGACATGCTTATGTATGATAATCATTTTCTGAAATACAGAATTAAATCAAACCATATTTTAATAAAAATAAATGGAGCGTAAGATAAACAAATCAATATTGAGTAGCACTTTTTACAATTTTACCAGAAATAAAACAATTAGCACATTAGCAGTGAATGTAATAATAAAATTAGCCAATTAGGATATTTAAGTGATTACCACATTGAATCAAAAGATTAGCCAAAATAAATATGGATTAGCTCTGCTGAGATAAAGAGAGAGTCTGCACTGTCCTCTTCTGTGTCAAATGGAGAATGTCTATGCAACACAGTAGATTTACTGCCATACACACAACCTAATCTGATCTGTTACTCTCACTGTCCTAGTGTTTGAAGAAGATACCTTAAAACCAAATGAGATTATTGCTCTGCCCATGTTAACTGCTGCTGTAATATTATTTGCAGCATCCTTTCACACCAAAATTTACTACAGAGTTATAAGCAGTTGTTTAGGAATGCTACCAACTCTAAAAAAAAATATAAATCTATCAGGTTTAAATATTAATAGCACTTCAATGCTTCTCTCCCAGATGGCAACGCAGCTGACCGCCACTCCCTCCTATAATACAGCACTGTTTATCCTCTGAATGTCCCAATAGAAAACCGTTTTAATCTTTTGTTGCTGTTGTAAAACTTGATCTACTGTGGGACAACATAATTAAGTGTCAAATTTAGGATATACAGTACAAAAAGTAGATAGAATAATCCAGCCTGTACATCACCAATGATTCAGTTTACAGCACCATGATAATGGGATTCCAGATTATTAGCTGAAATGTGCAGTATTTTATCCCTTGCAGCACTGGACTAAGGGGTACTTCTGTTGCACTCAGTGCATTTTCAGCACATTTTCTTGCTGCTGCCTTTTCTCTTCCATTAGTCTCTTAAAAGCTTTATGATATTCATGCTGTATGACTGCACTGTGTAGCCAACTGGAAAGAAAGAGTCCTTTGATTTCAAATGCCTGATGATCATCTAGTTCTTGTAAAAGTTAGAGGGATTACAAAATCTAATATAGGATGTGTAAGAAGATTAGCAAAGGAATGGGATTTTGTATCAGTATCTTAAGGAAGATGAATGAAGGAGAATGAGCAACTAAAGCAAATGTTCTTGTCTGGAGTGTGAACATGTGTGCAAATCTGGACATTTACCTATGCCTTTCTGCAAATGTGCATACAGAGGACTAAGTGTCATCAACAAGCTGTTATTTACCATCCATCCTCGCTATCCCTTCAATAAAGAGTGGGAAATAACGACATACTGTGTTAGGAAATACTTGAAAGTATCTACTACGTGTCTACATGGTTATAAATATATACAACTATAAGAAAGCTATATGAAAGTGAGGTAATAAGTGGAGTGGGAGATTAAGGAGAAGTAGAAAAACTGAAACTGAACATTAACACAGAATAACATATTTGTTGAAATATTTGTTGGCTTGAAGTAAGGTATTACATACTTTAAGCAAGTAATAAAAAAAACTAGGCAGCATGCTGAAAAAGTGCATGGCCATCAAAATAGTCATCACCTATCTGAGCAAATGAAAATGACTGTAAGAGGAAAGAAGAAGCTCACTCTTCTGTTGCCACAATTAATTCTGTGGGCCCTGATCCTTAAAAGAGCATTTCATACAGGTGAGGTTTGCCCCACTGGGTCCTGTGCCAAAGTGCTCAGTAACACCAGCTGACCAGACAGCACAGCCTCCAATGTGCCAAAAGGCATCGAATATAAACCAAGATTCACATGCCCTATCAAACACAGGATGCTCTTGCAGACAGACAAGTCTTTGACAAATACAGCAGCTGCCATACTGGCTAGCTCTGCTGAAGGACTCACCCAGCAAAACTGCCCTGCTTCCATTGCTACAACTGCCTGGTGACCTGCGAGAGGGACCACACATGCACAGCAGGTTTTTTCCCCTTCTCTTTTAACTGCAAAGATGAATCTCTGCTCCTGAGGGCTGAACAGTGCCAAGTGGAGTAACACAGCAAGATTGCATCCGTGAGGCACTACCATGCAATAAGTTACACAAAGGACAGAAGGGTTTACTTCATTGGCATATAACCTCTATCTACAACAGTTAACCTAATTTGTTTGCTTTATTACCCATAATATGCATCCATCGAAAGATGCTGCAGTGTTATTTAAACACAAACTATTATGAATATTTTTTATACATCTGCTATTCCCCTCCAGTGCATATTATTTCCATTTTGGCTCGGTAGTATTCACAATGAAGACTCCTTGGCGTAGGTCCACGTGGGAACATAACTGGTAAGACTTTAAATCAACCTCCTTGTTGGTGGAAGCACACAATACTATTATCCAGCGACTTGATATTCCTGCTAAAGAGCAGGAGGTCAATTCTCTTCACTGAGCTAATACCTCCACAGACTAACTCCCCAGCTGGCACGTCAAGAGAAAATCACCTCACTAGATGGCACAGCCTGGGCCGCTGGGACTCAGCAGTGACCTTGGGCAAGACCAACTCTCTGGCAGCAGCTACTGTATTCAGATCTAGGCCTGATGCTCTGCGTTTCACCAGCTCTCTACCTACGTCAGCCCAAAAAGCTGCTGCGGAGAAAATAAGGCTAACTAGGCTAGGGTGAAAGCAAGGCAAAGTACCAGGGAATCAGGTGTGATATTGTTTTTCTTTGATGCTTTGAAGCCAGCAGGGTTATGCATTTTAAAACACTGTTTTCTTGTGTAGATCTAGTACTCAATAAAAAAAAAAAAAAAGGCAAATTAGTTTAAACAGCATCTGTATACCAAAACAACCCAAGGGGAATAGTCTTTACTTTTTTTCTTTTGATTATTTGTAAGAAAAAATAAAATTAGACATCATAAGCAACATGAAAACCAGTCAGTTCCATAGATTCCATCCACATATCAAAACAGATGCCCAGCTGTAAATACACACGTACCTTCAGCAGAACACATAACCATGTCTTTTCATTCAAATTCTACTGGAGTCAATCAGATCCAAGTATGAGTACCTGCCAGTGACACTGTTCAGTATTGAACTGGATTTTAAACTTAATATTGAATTTCATTTTGTCATCAGTTTCATACAATTTTAAAAATAAAATAAACCACACTCCACACCTTTGTGGACTACGCGTTAATTAAAACAAGTTTCTGGAGAGAGGCATTTTTGTACCAGCTTTAGAGCAGCTCAACAGTAGCAGAATAAATCATTCAAACCCATCTAGCAATTTAATACTCACCCTTGAACCACTGTGGTTTTAAATAGATAATAAGCCTTACATCAAAAAAGTGTTACACTAAACTTAAATCAGAGAAGCTTGACATGATTAAAAGCACTAGACCAGGCACTAGTATTGCCACTGCTTACCAAGAATCAGACTCTCAATTTTTAACTGAATTAACTAAGATCAACATGATATCCACCAACTTCTTAGACTACATATACTGAGGAAGTTTACAAACACTTTTTAAAAAAAAACCAAAAAAACACAAAAAAAGCCCAAACAAAACAAACACTCTTGTGCATTTCTCCTTGCTCCAAAACAATACCGTTGCATACAATTATTATAAATAATTACATGGCAGTTTCATAATGAGAAACGGAACTATGCAGTTAGAAGAATGAGGTTTAAAGAAAAAACATTTTGAGCACATGGAAAAGAATGACATCCTAGAGATGATGACATGGTTACAAGGTAGACAGATTACAGGGTTCAGACATCAGAGGCTGACACATGAAAGGTTGCCAGTATGGTAATACACACAAAATACTTGAAAATACTGCCATATAAAATGTTGATGTCTCCTAAAACAAAAGAGGAGAGTTTCTTTCCCTTATTTTTAGGAAAAATTCACAATTGTGAACTTCAGTGCTTGCAAAAGAACTGAGACATTTTGCTGAATCACAGAATGAACGACCAGTGACAGAAAATGTTGTACTTTATTACCATGTCCACATCCCAGCTGGGATCACTTGAAGAACCAGAGTCTTAGCTCAATTCTATACCAATTACTCCTTGGCTTTCTGGCAGCGTTTTTGCCAGATGCCATTTGCTTTGAGGTCTCTCTACACAAGTTCACGTGTTCACATGTGGTGAACATGTGCCACTTGGAAACTGAGCTGGATTTGTCCCTGTCTGACTTCAGCTAGCCATTTGCAAAAATATCTGGTATTGGAAAAGAGATAAGTATCTGGTGTCTTTCAGTAGAAACAGGTATTTGTATTATTATAGCTTCCATGTTATCCTCCTCCATTCATCTTTCCTCCTATCATTTTGCCATGCCTTTGAAAGAACCTGACTTGCATTTCGGGAAAAGAAATAGTATTTCCTGCTACAGAAATAATCCAAACAAAATAGTTCTTCAGAGCAAGACTTTTTTTTAGAGTGGTAGGTATTGACTAGTTTTATATTATATTACTGAAGTGAACTACTGTGCACCAGCAGCATCGATCACAGCAGAACCATTTAAAAACGTCTACCTTCCCCATCCAGCCATGTCCATCAACTCCAGAACTTTAAGCCACTACCAGAGAATAGATCTGCCCACTGTCAGGAGCAGACTTTTTTTCTTCATTTCAAAACTCAAAGCACTAGAATTAAAGGCCAATTTAGAGGACCAGCTGCCTTGGTGCAAATGCAGAGTTTGTTGTTCTGTCCATGTTGGAATAAGTTCTGTGGACATTTCCAGCACAGATGGGTTGAAGCAAAGACAATTTATTTTATGAATAAGTGGGACAAATGATGACTATAGCAATTCCGACAGGACTGCCATGAGTTAGATGCAAGGGTCTCCGGATGGCTCACAATTAACAGATCATTCGTGTCTTGCACCATGCTTCTGCCCAGTACAGAGCCCTGCCCAGTGCCAAAATTATTGGGAAGAGTTAGACAACAGATGTTAAGATCCCCAGAATCCTAACATTGGAGCTAGAGGGATGATAATGATCTTTGACTATAGCGCTGTTTTACTCTGAAATGTCCCAACATGCAGAGAAGAGGGTTGGTTCCATTCTTCAAAATGGCAAAAGCCTTTTTGAAAAGGTTTGTCAGTAACTCTGCACTGAAGCAAATACAACCATAACAATGCGCTCATGTAGAGAAAAATATCAAGAGTCACTTAAAGCCAGAGAGATTTGGCTTTAACTCTAATTCAGACATCATGGAAAAAACTGTCTTTGCAAGTTCAATACATGATGGCATTCTGACAACAGTGTAGATTTAGTGGAAATTCCAGTAAGTCCCAGCACAATTAAGACCAAAATATCAATGTCATGTTTATGAGCTCTGTATCTAAGTCCTGAACCCATCCTAGGCTTCTCTTACAAACACCATGCTACATAACAGCACACTGGTAAACATCACATTATGAGCAATTTAGATCGAAAATTAGGATTTAACGGTCAAAGAATATGTGTCTAACCAAGTTTATATTCAATGCAAACTGCTATGCAATAATAGACTGCAGATTTCTGATTTTTAGTTTTTATTTTTAAATTGAATACTGAAGCTTTGCATGGGACTGCTGCCTGCAAATATGTCTCTTTATTGCAAATTTAAATGAATTCATGTATATTATCAGCAACAACTATAATTTGCAGGCATGAGGTCAATACAATAGATGGACAAAGACTTTTCAATAGAAAAGAATGTGAATGACAATTACAATGCTTAAGGCAAACTACAGTTTACAATACCTAATGGCATGTTTATTATCCTTTCCTTTTCTCACCAGCTAGTATCTTCATAGCATGTATTTATTTTATTTTTTGAGAGCTAACCTTTTTGAAAAAAGAAGGATTTTTTTTTCAAGCACAAGGAGCCAAAAAAGCCAATCTTGCTTTAAGCTGAAAAAAATTAATTTTTAAAAATATTCTTTTTTGTTTAAGCCATCAAAAGTTAAGCAAGTCAGGACTGGAACATTAAACTTTTTTCAATACTGATTTGCCAATCTGTATGAAGTCTTTATTTTTTAAGTAATGTTTCTCTTACAAGAGGAATAGTATATTTATCAATTTCAATTTGCTTAGTGCAAACAAAGTAGAAAGGTAATCTATAGAAAACCACATCATAAAAAAAATGTAGTCTGATGACCACTGTAAGCTGAATTATAAACCCTTAAGATACAAATCATGCTGCTCTACATTCTTAATTCAAGGAAAGACTGAAATACTTGGTTTCTCATTAACAAATAATTCAGGTAGCCTTTATATTATCTCTGGTTATGCTTAACCACTCAATTCTATCATGTATGCGTTATCACTTATGTTACATGGCTAAATGAAAAGCAGAGAACTGAAATACTAAGTTTAATTGCTACACATGTTGCAGCAAAAACTTTATTTGCATTTATAGTAAAGTCAGCTGTGCTAATTTGATAACACAAACCAAAAAAGTTAATTATGTCTTACAAATGGAAAGTAAAACAAAAATTTCAAAGCTTGCTCAAATTAAGTGTTTAGCAAAAAAGTCAGACAAAAAAGTCAGAGCTGGGATTGCTGTAGAATACAAACCTCACAAAATTTATCAGTACACAATTTCAAAAAGGAAGTTCTCCCTCTGGCAGACCCTACAGTAAGCTTGCAATGAGGAATGTGCTATTTCTGTGGTGATGGAGGATGACAGTCTTGATGGAGAATCAAAAACCAAGGGGCAGTCACATGTCAGCAGACATCAGTAAGTAAGAAGATTCATCTAAAAAAAAACAACCACCAGTGAAATAGACTGCAAGCCCTTGTGTCCCTACAGATTAGGTTTTGAGCAGTCCCAACAACTACTTGCCATGTGACACTTGATGAAAGTGGGGATAGTGGGAACCAGAATGAGGCTTGAAGTGTATAGAGGAATTCAGACTAGTATTCACAGAGTTGGAGGGGAAACAGGGAAGCAGCAAGGTACACTCCACCAATCTACCCTGCTCCATCATGTTATTTCTTTAATTTGTTCTACCTGTCTGCTTAGATTATCTAATGTGAACATCAAGCTGCAATTACACTGCTGGCCAAGCCATTGGATAAATTGCTTCTGACGGAATTAGGAAATTTGTGCTGTAATTGGGTGTTCCTCAGTGATCAACATGGAGCTTTGCCTGATCACCACGCTGAGCCAGAAAGGAGACTTCAGGCCTGGTAGATTTTTGATGCCAAGAAGGGAAGATTTTTGTAGTTCCTTGAAGCTGGAAGCAAAATTCCTTCCTCACACTGTTAATTAAGCTGCTTACAACACTTCCTAGAAAATAGACCTAGTACTGCCTACAAATGTTGGGGACCTTTGCCGAAGGCTTCAGTGGGGAAAAAAGGGATCATTTTAAGAGTAAATCTTGATCCAAATTAAGACTACATACTTACAAAGATCAGAGAAGGTAATGGTGTTCCCCAGCCTGGGTAGACCCAAAAGCCAGAAATAGAAGGGAGAGCAAGACCCCAACCACTGCGGATTATTCATGTCCTGCCACTGCTTTTCCTACCGTGAAACTGAGTCCATACGTGAAATTCACATCAATATGTATTTCTCTAGCCATTTACTACACAAATTTCAGAGAAACACACTTCCACAGACAGCTTCTGAGCTCATGCAGGCCAGAGTAGCCTTCGAGTCAAGATTTCCCCGTACAGGAACATTAACAATATTGGAATGTTATATAAAGTATGCAGATCTATAGCATCAGCATTCACAGAGCAGATACTCTTTTTCTTTCCATTTAGTCTGGTTATTGGAGGGAGGAGTAAGGGGTTGGGGGAAAGCCCAACAAAGTTTTAAATGCACAGAGCTTGCAAGTGGACTCTTGACTTTTTTGGGTGATTTGTATCTGATCTCCTGAAGGACCAGAAACTAATGAGAAAAACAAAGTCCCTCTAATCTGTCTTTGCTTGCAAATTCTTTCTTATAATCCCTGCCTTTGTTCCCTCTTGGTAGGTTGTTCACCAAATTTACATTTCAGAGTCTTCCCAAACATTCCTTTAGTGCTGCTACTGACACAAAATATAGTCACCCTACCTGAGCCTACTACTTATAAATAAACAAAAGGATTGCCAGGTTTTTTTGTGTGCCTTTGAAAAAAATCTAAGTGATTAAATATTGAGAACATTCAAATATTTAACAATACACTCAGCACACAGAAAGAAACCTGGAAATTTACTTTTCCAACAGGGAGTGTCACACATTTAAAGTGAACAGGATGGTGAATAGCTACAGGTGAATTTTAATATCTTAAATTGTATTTACAGAATAAAGAGAAAGCAGTATGAGATGAAAAAAATGTTAACTACCATAGAAATATTAAAAAGTAAAGGGAATAACCTGAGCAGACATAGTGAGATTGGTTTTAAAAAGGGGGAGATCCAAAGGTGAACATAAAAGTCACCTATTTATATTCTTGCATCAGTTCTGAAATTCCAGGTTTGTTACAGGGGAAGAGTCATACAAGACAATATAACAAACTTGGATATGCATGGAGGACAAAAGGAAGCAAGATATTTTGATATTAAAGCATTATAGCTACCATCACTTGAACTTGAATTATTGCTATTAATTTCCATCACCTTCTCTCACAAATTAAAGAGTCTATACAGTCACAACAGTCTATGAAAGAGCTATAAATCACAGAAACACAGAATATTAGGAGTTGGAAGGGACCTCGAAAGATCATCCAGTCCAACCCCCTGCCAGAGCAGGATCACCTAGACTAGGTTGCAGAGTTAATGAACAGACTTATTTTCATACATATGAATACATGAATAAAAATTAACCAACCTAGTCAGGTCCTAACTTAAAAGGGGCAAAGAATATTGTTGTCACTGTGCTGGGCTCCTTATAGGGACAGGTCACTGAAAAATTCTATTGCCTAAACCCCTCAGGGCTGTCTGAAAACACACAGACCAGAAAATATTTCCTCAAAATAGGGACACTCAGCAAACAGCTTGTGTCCTTTTATCTCTCCTGTACTTTAGCATCAGACTTTTGAAAATAGGAGGTGAGGGAGGAAAATACGTATATAGCACATTTGCTTGCATAGCAATGGTACTACAGAGCTCCATTTGAAATTCTTCCTGAGATACCTTTAAGATCAAGGGGCCTGGCAGAGGTCACAGAGATAAACCCCATACAACCCTTTCAATCACAAAGCTGAGAGAAAGTGGGGGATGAGTTTCAAAACCTGACCCTTGCTGAAAGTTTTCCTTTCTCTACAATTGTGTTAATTTTATACATTCACTATACAGGACTTTTCACCCTTCTTTTGGGAGCCGGGTACTGGCTAACAAGAAGGAAGAATTTTTCAGACACGTGGCCCAGCAAACTTTACAGACATAGTATAAGTTACTTCACTTCTTGTGATCTACAAATCAACTACCTTGACAGTGTCTTTTTCAGCATTTAAGTGTCTCCATAGAAGAGCCATTAAGAACAAAAATTTACCAATTAAAATAATCTCTTTATAAAAATGATAATTATCTTCTAGAGATGACTTATTAATGGGAATTGTTAATTTTAACAAGGTAGAAAACCAAACTTACAAGGAAAGCTCTTTCTATATTTAAAAAAAATGTTTTGAGGGAAATGTTTGCTTGCTTTTGTTGGGGACCAGGAGGGACAGATCACTAGGGAATAAACATCAGGTCTGTTTGCCAAGATGAATATTTAGGTTCAGTAGAAGCAATAAGGCCTGCTGGGGTTGTGTCACAGCCCAGTGTTAAACCTATTAAATCTTTATAACAACTGGCATTAGCAGAAGCATTGCATTAACAGCCTAATGAATACACTGGCACTTTCTGGTGCTCTAGTTTTAATAATCAAAAGGTAATTCTTATCCTAGTTCCCAAGCTTGAGAATACATCTATGTTTGATATTACTGCTGGTGATCACAGCAATATCAAACAAACTCAGACAGCACCATAAGCTTACAGGAAAACCAGAATAATAATGAGATTTATGTCAGTGTTTCTCACAGCGGTTTCAATGAAAAGTATGCAACAGTGATACCATCAAACTAAAAATTGGTTCTGCATGATTGAAGCAAAAGGCCTATTGCACTGATTGTATTTATACTCAATTATTGAGCAGTGACCCTTGACTTGCAGAGGAGGCTGGCAGCCAAAAAGTTACATTAAAACATAGCTTGAAATCCTGCCAGTTTCCAAAATTCTCCTGAAAGGGAATGAACTCTGTGTTGTGCACAATTAGATTAATTTGATGACGTCCTTTCCACCCATATTCAGTAACTGTGGCCCTTCTTTATACTGAAAGATTATTTTCTAAGTTGCCAGCTCTAGTAACGTACTGCCTTGCACGTAGCAAGCAGAAAACACACAAATAATTTTAACCACAAGTCACCATCTTTCCTGGCAAAATTTTGCACCCTTCTCTCTCCCCAGACTCAAGGGACTTTCTGGCAGGCTCCCAATTTACTTTTCATTGAGCAGGTTACTCTTAGGTATAAATAAGCCACATGTACAGAATCCATTTTTATCACTACAAAGGTGTGATTCAAGAATCAATATCCAGGTTCCCTGTGCAGCCAGAGTCCAAAGATTTAATACACAAAGCGTACGCTTCATCTGTTATTGTCATCCTGACAATTCATACCTGAAGTAGGGTTTTAATGGAGACATAATTAATGTGAATTCTGTCCTAGGCTTATAATTTAGCTGTTACAATATGAATGAAATTAGCACCCACCACTAAAAACATCTTCGACGAAGGAAACACACACAGGGTATGTATTCTGTCAAAGCATCTCCAACATTTAACACTGTCAAATTTAGGAAGCCTAAAAAGAAATTCAGCCACTTTCTCAAAGCCTCCCAAGGTTTGGAAATGTTTCAGATTTTTGTTGCTGCCCGAAATACAGTACTTTTGGTAGTAGCAAATATATTTAAAGTATTTTAAGATTGCAAACACCAAGAACCTCCATTTATTTAAAAACAAACAAACAAACAAAACCAAACAAAACCCACACACACACCAAAAACACAAACACCAAAACTGCTATAAAGCACTGCAAACTAATGGAAACGTGCTGATACTATTGCTATTAAAGACAAGACGAGCTTAAATAGCATTTTAATTAAATGCTTTTATATCATGTTCATATTTAATTCTCAAACTGAACATGGGGGTTGGATGTTTGCATTTCATTAGATATTGCCAACTGAAATCAGTAGGAGCATTGAAAAAACCCACATTTTAACGTCACAAGATTTTTAATTAACTCCTCAATTTTTCTTGAAAAAGAATAACCAAGCACCTAGATCTGGAAAACTATCATTAAAGTAGACTAGTGAATAAAAAGCTAGTAAACATACAAATAAATACTTATACACAATTTTAGTGTTTACTTCAGTGATGACTTTTAAAAATATGCTTAGGACATTAACAAAAATTAAGTATTTAGTCCAGAACTTTGCAAGTTTCTCTCATACAAAAACATACCATGATGGTTTCAAAACATAAAAGAAAGCATATATATGCACATAAGTATGTCCCTGAGTGCTTGCCTCAACGTATGCCTTCATTCCTCACCACACACACCAATGCATATTTGCTATGAAGATACACAAAAGTTTTCTTCCTAAAAGCCTTGTTGTATATGACTTAGCAAACAATGCAAGAAGTTCACGCTATATGTTTCCCATTAAAGTTCTGCAGAAACAGTAATAAAACATCAGGCTGTCAAAATTTCTAAGCCGCAACTTCAGCTGCCCAGGCCGCTGGAAAGATTTATCTGTTGCAGGTAAAAGCTGAGCTGGGCTTTGCAGGGAGACAACACTGTTACACCTGGCTGGAGGCAGCTGAGCCTTAGCTAATTTCCCTCCTTTGATGCAAGGCTGTGTTTGGGGCCATAAATCTCCAGCTTCAATGGGATAAAAAACCTCAAAGCTTTGTGATGGAGAGTGCTCAGTATGCTTGGGGACTACCAGTCAAACTGGGGCCACACAGAATCCAGGTATGCTACATCCAGCAGAAACCAATGAAAACAACAAAAAAACCTCACCCAGGATATATTTCTCTCCTCCTTCCCCCCGATTCTCACATGGACATGGGCAGCTGCTGGCTTTTGCATGGGACTTTGGGCACAGTCTGAACATGCCTGCTAGGCTGGGTACCAAAGGCAACTGTGGCGTAGAAATGCCACATTTGCACCTCTGCAATGGGCTGAGCTTTAGGAGAGGTCCTGAGTTGCTGAGAACAGCTACACTGGGG
The DNA here is from genome assembly GCF_000695765.1 of Mesitornis unicolor. NCBI lineage: Eukaryota > Metazoa > Chordata > Aves > Mesitornithiformes > Mesitornithidae > Mesitornis > Mesitornis unicolor. Next base: position 2,599 of record NW_010170902.1, on the reverse strand, counting down.
CTGCCTCCAGACAATATATTGGCAAGCATGCAACTTTATGCACCACTGGCACGGGTGGGGGGGGGGGGATGGGGGGGAAGAATAAAAAAGTATTGTTTACAGAAAACTACCTTACATTGGTTATTTTAATATGTTTGCAAAATCCTGATATTCTGAGTTCCTACAAACTATGTCTAAAGCTGCAAGAATACCCAAGGCTTTGCAGCTAAGATTTGAGACATCTCTCTCAAATGAACGTGCAAGTTATCCAAACTTGAATTATCACTACACTGGCTGTTTATTACTTTGAGTCATGCCAATACTGTACTTGGCCTAGCAGCAAAAGAGAGCATGGCTACAGCTGCTTTCTTGTCATTTAACACACATAAAGATCCAACTGAATGGCATGCTGCTTGGTCTTGCACACAGAAAGGGTTAGAAATACCTTTGTTTAGCTGTCCCAAACCAGAGAAAATTCTTGCAAAGCTTTCACCAGCAGCTCCTAAGGTTTACTGGCACTGTTCACTCTGCAACACAGAAGAGCAGTTTTGACAGTGCTGGTGGTAGGCAGAGGGTACTTACACACAGCAAATCCAGTTGTCAGTCTCGGAGGAGATGGGTTAAGTGTGCTCCAGCATCTGCTGGCAGAAGCAGCTTCCACCCAGTCAGGTTTAAAATGGAAACACCCACTTAAATTATGCTCCTAGCAGTGTTTAATATTTTGCTATATATTTCAAAACAGATCCGTTTATTCTACCACTGCTGATCCAGCTTTTTTTTTAAATGTATGTCAACAAAAATAAATCTTTTCTGTGTATGTGGTACACAGGCAATATTAGAACACTTACAACTGCATTATTGATAATGAATACAAGTCTTATTAAACATTTTTTTAATCATCTATTTCCTTATTCAACAAAATACACAGGTATCTCATCAGCAGACATAGCTATCACTGTTAAGGTCGCACCTTACTGTTGTCTGGTTTATATTCTCTTCCCCATCTGCTTTTTGTTTCTGTGAATTAAACTAGATGCCTCCCGCAAAGTTTAAATCTTCTTAGGCAAAATACACAAGCCAATCAAGTTTAGTCCTTTCTCACTCCCTTTTCCATCCCAGTCCCCTGATGGCAATAGTTGTAGATGAAGCCTGTACATATAAAATGCCAGACGCTAGTCCAAATTACTTGTGGTTATCTGTATGCAACTGAGTTTGTGTGTGTATATCCTTCTTCAACATAAAGCCATCTATGTCCTCCTTCCGTGTTGGTCACCCTTTATTTGAACAACTTATTCTAATATTTGTCTGTGGAAGGGAGATGGAAAAGAGAAAACCTCAGACCTCTTCAGAGATTTACAGTGCATGCTCTGAAGATGTTATTTTTGATCTTCTGTTATTGTTATATTTTGTTACACTTGTCACATCTTATTCAGTAAGGTCACACTGTATTCAACTAGGAGGCAAAGAGAGTAATGCACTGCTAAGTAATACAGCTGCTCTCTTAAAAACACAGGATTTGGACAAATTTAGCTCAGGCTTCACATCAAGACCACAAGAAAGTTTTCCTGTGAAGATTGGACACCCATGATTCCTCTTCAACTATCACACGACAAATCTTGTGTGCAAGGATTACTGTCCAAAATCATCCCACTATTGAAGGTTATGTCTTTCCTTGCACATATAGTTCTTAAATTGTTTCATAGATTCTACAAATGGTTTCAGACATGATTAAAACATGTAGAAAAAACACATAGCAAACCATTCAACAGACTAAATCTAAATATTTGAGTTCTAAATTGCCTGTGCAAAATCAAAACCCATGTAATACTTCAGAGACAAATTAAGGAACCAAAAATACTGTAACCACTGCACATTTTACCACACCTCAGCTAAAACTGCTCTCCAATTTGCCTTGAGTGTCATGTAAATTACCACGTAACATCCTTTTGACCACTGATACACTGTAATTTCATCAAAGAACTATACAAACTCAACAGCCTCCAGACTTTCTCAGTATTAATGAAAAATCATTTGTTTCCAGCCATATACAGTATTAACTTATTAGCATTAACAGTATAACACACAAGTGACAGCTGATTCTAGGAAAAGCTTACATCTCTAAAAACCCTTGATTTTCTTTAAAGCTTTGAAGAAAGTCCCTGTGCTCTGTGGCAACATTGATAAGGGAAATGCTTTGCCTGAGGAGCTAAGCCCTTCACGGGCAGCAATTAGCAGCAACTGACCTGAAATGCTGAGAAGCTCAAAACAGGCTTTTCTTTTTTCTCCCTTTCAACCTGCCTTGGAGTTGAATTTTAACTTCTTTCCCCACCTTCACATCACTTTTTGGGGAGGGTAGTGGCCCATGTGAATGATGTATTACTAGATCCCAGACAATGCCAACCCACTACCTGGACGCAACTGAAGTGCTAGCCACACATAGGAAGGGACACGCAAATGTGGTTGTCCACCATCAGAAAAAGGCTGTATTTGTAGGTTGATCACTGTCAAGGCAGAAAAAACAGAGAACTAACATATACTCATGCTGCAACCAGAAAGTATCCTTCCTGTTACACGTTCAGGGAGACTGGATTGCAGATCACAGAATCACAGAATCACAGAA
>NW_010170901.1:0-3379 GCF_000695765.1 Mesitornis unicolor | reverse complement strand
AAAACAGAGCCCTGGGGAACACCACTTGTAATTCTTGTATTGCTGGTGGTAACTGGCGTCATTTGCCTATTTGGAATTCCACGGTCTAATCAAATATATAAACTATTTTACTACTTCTTGCTTAAAAACCCAGACAATTCGATTATTCTAGATATTGTCTATAGACAGAGAGTACTGACATGTATACCTGTATGAATAATGACAAAATATTAGGAGACAAGCACAATAAGTGCCTGGCAAAAATGGAGAGGTGAAGGTGCAGTTCTCATCCTTGTTCTGTTGAAGGTTCTCCTTACAGACCTTGCCACACTTGCATCCTCCAGCTGTTCTGACAGCAGCAGTATTGCTGGTTAGCCACTAACCTGAATTTCAGTGAGACATTTCCAGGCCAAGTTGCTGTTTAATGCAAATAAGGGATTTAGGGCAGGCAAATCTGAAAACGCATTAAACTTATTCAGCTCATCTGGATGTCTACTGGAGTCTCGGATAACTTGGTACTCATAGCACAACAAGTTTTATTTCAATAATGAGTAAACCTAAGACACTTACAAAATCCCATGGAGTATCCCAGCCTTGAGCTGTGAGTGAGTACTGAAAAGAACAGCTCTTTCTTCTGTTGCTAATTTAAATGTTGTACTTCTGCTCACACAAGTTTTCAGAATCCAGCATTTCTATACAATTACAATGCCTCTTTTAACACTACCTCGATTCCTACTCACCTTCCTGTGTCTCTGGGTGCTCCCCCTCTTTTCCCACGTTGTCAATATACTGCAGAATATTTTCTTTATAGAACCGCTCAGCCAAGTCCCTTGGAGTCTCTCCGTGGTCATTCCTGGCTTTCAGAGCGTGGACGATGCTGGCCATTTTACTGACCAAGAACTTAAAGCAATGCACGTGTCCTTCCACAGCTGCCAGGTGAGCTACAGGACAAGGGGAAACAAAGCCTGTTAAAGCACAGCACTGCTGCCCTCCCAGTGTGCCACTGGGGTCTCCTCTTCCCCACAATCCCAAATCTCACTCCTCAGCAGCTGCCTGACTTTGCTGTCCTAGGGATGCTCATTACAGGGGTGTCCTTGAGTAAGAGTTGAGGCCATTTCTGCTCTCGTCTCACCTCTACTTTGTCACCAGATCCAAGTTTTGTCACACTTCTGCATCTCAGTTACCCCACCTATAAAATGAGGACAGTGACATTCACTTTTTGGTTTGTGTTTCCCCCCCTGTCCTTTAGGCAATGGGGACGTTTTGTTATTTAATACCACTTAAGTGCTGGGCCTGTAACAAATGGAGAGGTACAAAACACATGCTCATTAATTTGAAATTAGTAGTATTCTCCAGTGCCATTAATGGGAAGAAGTTGCCAAATTATGTGTTTCACTCCATGAAAATGCTCCATCAAAGCTGGCTGATGTTCTTTATTAGGATTATAGGATTAGTTTGTCTCCAGGTAAAAATCACATTATCTTCACAGTTAATAATGTACCCGGGACCAAAAAACCCCATGTCATTTAAGTTTTAGCACATGCAAATTTTCTGCTGTGAACCATTCACAGCATTCCAGACTGTAATTGCTCTAAAAGGTGATGGATATTGGTTTTATGTCAAGCTGACAATACTTAGGTACAGATGATTGCTAAAATGTAATGTGACCAAATCTGAGATTCACTGAAACCAGGGCAGTTTTTCCCATTGCCTTAACTTTGTTCAGTGAGTTACTCAGGGAGAAGTGAAAAGAAGAAGGTCGAGAGAGGTTCTCCTGCCCCTCTGCTCTGCCCTGTTCACACCACATCTGCAATCTTGTGTCCAGTTCTGGGGTCTCAGGTCAAGAAGGACAGGAACTGCTTGAAAGAGTCCAGCAGGGCCACAAAGATGAGGTGCGGATCCAGCAGCCATGGTGAGACAGTGGCCTTGCCATGTTTCCTCACCATACAAGCGCTGTCACTTGGAGAAATGAACACTGTGGAGCATCTCCTGCTGAGGAGCGTCTGAGGGAGCTGGGGCTCTTGAGCTTGGAGCAGAGGAGACTGAGGGGTACCCTCATTCATGGGGATCAATTTGGAAAGGGCCAGTGTCAGGAGGAAGGAGCCAGGCTCTGCTCTGGGATGTCCAGTGCCAGGACAAGGGGCAGTGGGTCCCAAGCTGGAGCACAGGAGGTTCAAGCTGAAGATGAGGCCAAACTTTGAGTGTGAGGGTGGCAGAGCATGGCCCAGGCTGCCCAGAGAGGTTGTGGAGTCTCCTTCTCTGCAGACACCCAAAGCCCTGGCCGTGTTCCTGTGTGACTGCTCTGGTGATCCTGCTGTGGCAGGGGTTGCACTGGGGGAGCTTTCCAGGTCCCTTCCAACTCCTCATATTCTGGGATTCTGTGATTTATGTAGAACTGTGCTGGCATTTGCCATCTCTCCATAAAAGTCTGTTTTAAGTGTTAGCAAATGCAAGTAAATCCACTAAGATGCTCAACATCATGACCCCTTATTGCTTATACACCGGATGTCCTGCTGGGATGCAAGAGCCTCAAATCCTTCAACAAGACCCAGGTTTGCAAAACAGAACCTAGCTATCCATTTACCAGGTGAGTGGTGCTTAAAAGAGGGGAAAAGATTTTAAGAAGGGATTTAAAAAGATAACTCCACACAAATGATATAAGGAAAAAACCATGCTATTTGGAACAAACAATGTGACAAATCATAAGGAAAATGCTTGAAGGGAAAGGATGCAATGAGAACCCAGGGTATGACACCACCATTCAACTTACAGAGGATACTGAGGCAGCTGCGTGGTAGGCGGAGAGGCACGGCAGAAACTATGGAGTGAGGAATAAACACTGCCCTTTTTTTGTGCTAAAGCAACTACAATCATGATTATGAAAAGAGCACAGATTACAGAGAACACAGAAATGCTGGTATGCCAGGAATCAAGATGAAAAAAATCACAGGTAAAGGAGAACAAAGGTTTTATCAAACCAGTTAAGAAACAGTACATGAACACGCCAGAATCTGATTGCACTAGCACAGGCATTAAAGCCTGGTACAAGTTCAAGAAGGAGCATAAAAGGAGCTGAAACTGCTTCCTTCTCCACCTGCCCTTCTCCTCCTCTACTCCATCACACGCACGGGAGATGCTGCCCAATGCTGCAGTGCTCTCAGCCAGGCTCAGCCTGCTCCCCATTCCAGTCCCTGGGAGCTCTGATCCTTGCGGGCAGCAGTGGGTGAATGGGATGCTGTCCACCACCAGGGAAATGCTTACCCCACCATCATAAAAATTTGATGACTACGTTGATTGCATGGAAACAAACAGCAAAAGCTGCCAGCGTGCACTACTTAAAATTTGCTAAGATTATCACGTAACACAACAACTACTGACCTGGACAAGTTCACCCTCTCTT
>NW_010170900.1:0-12884 GCF_000695765.1 Mesitornis unicolor | reverse complement strand
AAGACAAAGGCATTTGGGAGCCAAGCACATCTTTGTAGATCTTTTCTGTATCAGGCTCCAGGTGATCAATGTGATTCAATCTATGCCAGCAAATGAATACTTTATACATAACACTCATGCAACTATTGAAGTATGGCGTATGCACTGTTTTATCCTCTGTGAACTGTACTTGTATATGTAATCACTCAAGGAGTACTGATAGGGTGAAACTCCTATGGAGAATGAAATTATCTCCTGAGTGAAGCTGGTATTTCCTCTCACTGTAAAATGTGACTATTTAACAGGTGACATGCTTTGGAGTTTATACAAGCAAAGGCTGGCCTGACCCTGTGAAAGCCAACAGAACCTTCCTGGGGTTCTGCAGAAAAATCTCAGAACCTCAGAAACGAAACAGAGTCATCCCTGAACTACGTACCGCTCTTTCACTTTCTCCCCTCTGGTAGCTGCAGCTGTGTGCACATTAAAAGGATGCTATTTCAGGTCACATCTGCATCTCTCTGGAAAGGAATAAGAGAGAACAAAAAAACAGCGGGCTTTGTAATTGAAGCAAAACTCACAAGGGAAGCTATCAATGAAAGCGTTGGGGAATAACTGCTTCTAGGGGCACAGAACAAAGCTTAAGCTGTTGGACTGGCATCAGAGAACCACTGGCTCAGAAATGATTGAGTCCTAATCCGATGTCTGTGCTTCCCAATTCCACAAGAAAAGAACCCAAAGTCATCATTTGCCAGGTGTACATTTTGGTATTGTATTTCAGTGTAACCTTCAAGCACACTGAAACAAACTAAATATATTTTGGGAGAAAACCAACATTTCTCATAAATATTTTATTTGTCCATATAGTTTAAGATGATCACTAGCACTGAAGAGTCAAAAAGGGCACCATGTTAGTCTTAAGAGCCAACACAGCCCGCTCTTTTTGAGTTTATACTTGTTTTACACACTTTTTCTTCAGCTTCTGAAAAGGAAATACATGCACCTATTTGGAACTTCTAACATGGTCAAGAACTGAACCTCATCATCACAAGTACATAATAAAGTAGGTAGATGCAGAGGCGGCATCTCCAGAGTCCTCTGTAACAACTGAACTTGTTATATGGGCAATGAGCGTAATTTCTTTTTACATTAACCCTTTACATACCTTCGGCAGTAGATCTCTTCAGACTGTTCACAGTTTATCATTCAGGCAGTGTTAAGCTGAGAGCCGTAGTTTACGTGTTATTTTTTTTAAACAAACCTAGTAAACAGTTGACATTAGCACCCTGCAATATTCTTAGCAGCTGCTAAGAACACACTGATGGCAGATCACGCAAGCTGTCACCTAAATATTAATACTAAAGCATATGAAGTAATGCACATGGCTTAAACCCCTACAAGCAGCTAGGGGAAACAAGCAGCAGGTACACATACTAAAAGACTCAAGGGGATGCCATGACAGGACTGTCATGGCACACATTTAGAGAGGTACTGAGAAGCCTGGCCTTATATTTCAGAGACTGGACTGAGATGTCATTAATCTCGCAAAACTTCGTAACAACAAAACTCTTTAATCCTCCTTTCCTGAGGAGTGTTTGAATTGCTGAAGCATGACTGTGTTTTCTCTTAGAGCTGTAAAATGATCACAGCTCCTGTATTTTGCAAGATCAGATACTAAAAAAGGAAGTATCATCTTTTGCCTTATCTGTGGTTAAGTGGTACACTTACAAGAGCAACTTTTATGAATTATCAGTATCCATGAACAACAGAAGTATAAGAATTGTGATAGCTAGAAAACATTATTTGAAATAGTTTAAGTGCAGTAAGAAAAGCATGCACCTGCTTCATTAGGATAAGGACTCCAGCTCTACATTTTTACAAAGCAAGCATTTATTATTATATATATATTGGACAAAATAATTCAGTACAGGTTTTTTTCCTGGAAGAAGAAAAACAACAAAACCAAACCAAAACCACTGACAGTGGCAATAAAGTGAAATTTCATTCTTGTATCTCCTAAAATACATACATTCCTCTCAAAACAATACTAACCAATTAGCAAGAGAATGGACACCATCATTTTTCATTAGTTTGACTGACTGTGTATAAGTCACTCCCTGAAACACATAGACTTCTTTCTTTTCTCTTTATCCACTGCATCTTTTCTTTCATTGAATTACTGACGAAAGTGCAACTTACTGCATAAAATATGCAAACATATTCAGAATATGTTTGCACCACGCAGCCAAGAATCTGGGGCAGCTGCCTGCAAGCGATTTACTATGAAAATAAACATGTTCTCTACATCTAGTACATGCAGTTGGCTGACATCCTTAAAACAGTTATTCAGTTATTCCAGAAAATCCTGAAATATGGTCTGTACAAGCTTCCAGAATAACATGATTTACCAAGGATGCTGCTGATGCTGTCAGTATTCTTCAAGGCAAAGGGCTACAAAGCAGCTTTGGGAATTTTAGCTTGTAATTGCAAATAATAGTTTGGTGATGTTCTGTTGTTTTTGTTTCTTTCTATTTGAGAAATGTTTTAATCACAAGCCCAAATTAAACAATCTATTTCAGATACCTTCTGTCTCTCCACTTCGTACCTAGCACTGGGCATGATATTCAGTCTTGCCTAACCCAACTACTGCTTCCTCTTTTGCATGACCACTCCAGCTGATCCCACCTCTATACTTCACCTACCGATACTGATTTCTTGGGAGGCTCTAGGCTTGAACCTGAAAGCATCTCACAGGAGCACATATAGAAGGATGGAAAGAGTATGCTGCAAAAAAGGATAATGCTTGTCATACAGAAAAATGACAGGATAGTTTTGCATCCTCTGAGAGTCTAAACCAAGTAAAGCAGAGAGCATTCCTTCATTTGCAGATGCAGTCAAGTGGTTCACCTTAGATTGCTACTAGAAGCCCATGATAATTGGTCACAACCCATTTTCACCCTGCATGTCGCAAAGATTCTGTAGCTACTAGCACCAGTGAGATGATTTTTGACACAAATTAGGGTTACAAAGTTTGTTAGTTGATGCAAACTTTGGTTTTGACATAAGCCACATATTTTCACTTTTGCTTAAGAAAGCAGCAAATTACAAGCAGTCATTTTAGCACTCAGTTTGCTAAAATCTCAAGAAATATCAGAAAGCATTCTGCTGTAAAAAAGATTTGCTGTCATAGAACAAAGAGAAAGAAAACTATTCTCTTCTGATTTTTATGTACTAATCACTTCAGCTTTACTCACAAACATAACAATGTAAGAAATTAATATAAAAACCTAAAGATGCAATATTTTCTTTGCCATAAATTGCTCTTCAGTGACTGTAGGTGCTCTGATTATTCTCTTAGTCTCTTAAGATGCACTTTATCTTTCAGCTGAAGGGCAGATACTAAATAACTTTTTTGCCTGTAAAGCACAATACTGTAAATATATAATAGAAAAGCATAATAAATAGAAATGTTAGATAATTATTTTATTACTCGAAAATAACAAAACTAGATTTCCTTTCTAAAATTATTTTTATGACCTATCAGTACAGTAGACTTGGCAGGAGAATGCAGCTTGTGTTTACAGGTATCTGTTTCGAATGTACTCTCTGTACATGAGGAAGTCATCTTTTCCCAGTGGCTGCATATTTCCTCTTCCAGCCTGAATGTGTGCATGAAAAATCTCTATTGATTTCCTATCAGCTCTTGGAGGCTGGACTTCATAAATATTGTCTTGAGAAAAGGAGGAGATGGGTATTCTGGAAGAAAACCAAAACATAACAAACATGGACAATATTAGGTAAATATTAGGAACTTTAAGTAAAAATTTTCCACAGAGAGAGTATTTCTTTTCCTTGAAATATATTTAAGAGTCAGTGAAAAGGCCAGATCATTAACTTACCTAGATTTTTATCACTACTGCAGACCTGATAAGACCCAGCTTTCCAAGTAGGGTAATTAGGTAAATTGTCACTAATCACATTACAGAATACTTTCTCACCTGCCTCCACTCTGCCCTCATTTCTCCATCCTTCCTCAGATCTGATAAGGTCAGTAAGTACCCAAGCTGAAACAGATCTGTGCCATACATTATAGCAGGTAATAGGAAAACTTTATTGACCTATCTGCTTAGTAGCAATTATAACAAGCAAGTGATTATACTCTGAATCAACACAGAAAGGATTTATCAGATAAGACATTTCCATCTAATTATAAGGAAACACACACCTTATTACCAGCAGCAGCACTCTGTACATTGGGACTGCTGATACTTTACAAAAATATTTTTAAAATAGCTTTGTAAAATAAATATTATCTTTGAATCCTAATATTTAAATCTACATATGAGAAATACATGAAGTTTGAAGTTTACAAGGTGCTCTTCTAACTGCAACTCTTCAAAACTGCACAGCCAGCACGTCAAGGAAAGCGATTGTTTCCCTCTATTCAGGGCTTGAGAGACCACATTTGGAGCGTTGTGCCCACTTTTGGGCTCTCCAGCAAGACAGACCATGAAATATTTGGATGAGTCCAGCAAAGGTCACCAAGATGATTAGAGAGCTGCAGCACATGGCGCATGGAGAGAGACTGCAAATGCTGGGTTTGTCCGGCCCAGAGAAGAGAAGCTAAAGAGGATATTATTGCTATCTGCATCTCTCTAATGGGAGGGTGTCTGTGGAGATTCTTCTTGCTGTGTGTGATGAAAAGACAAATTTCGAAAAGGGAACGCAAATTGCAACATGGGATAGTCTGATGAGATACAAAGGAACTTTATTCCACTGTAAGGGTGGTTGAACACTGGAACAGGTTGCTCAGAGAGGCTGTGGCACCTCCCTCCTTAAGGATAATCTAAATGCAAGGGTACGTGGCCCTGAGCAACCTCATCTAATCTGGTCCTCCTCTGAGCAGGGGACTGAATCAGATAACCTCCAAGGTCCTTTCCAAATTATAATATTCTACTGTTCTAAGCCAAACACTTCAGCAGTAATGTGGTCTCCACAATCAGCTGCAAGGTAGCAATAAAACTATTTATTCTCAATAAATTAATAAACACGAAAAATATTGTGTAGTAAGTCACTTTCACTTAAAAGCACTGAAGCTAATGTGAAAGCTGTATTCATAAATATACTATGCACATTTCCCAGCAATATTTTAGTAATTTATTTATAAAATACTCCCAGAGTTGAACAGTACAGATGTTTTACCTGTGTGACACCAGATTAGTTTGGATTCGATAACAGAACATTCAGTGATTAATACACTGGCATCTGCCTATGCATTAACTTTTCCTTCTGTCAATATTATTTGATTTAGAGGAAATCGAAGTTCGAAATTAACTCCAAGAAAAAAATTCTAACTATCTGCAAGAACAGTGGATGTAATGCACTATAAATGCTAAACAGGAAAAACGAATTATTTCTCAGTTATGAAAAAAGTGACATATATGTTTTAAAGGCTTCTCTAAATCATTGGTTTCATACATTTTTAGTTCATATTTCAGCTGGAAAAGCTAATTTACTGTCTAGATAGCTATTAAAATACTGCTGCTTTATAAATACTATATATAAACAAAGCTGCCCAAGTATTCAGTACAACACAAAGATTTCAATTCTGGAAGACACACTTTTCCACCATGACAAACACTGAATGTTTTTCTACATCAGATCATTATCGGTGGACCCAAAATTTCATGGGACCCAGTAGCCCGTCTCATGGAATAACTAGAAGCAACATTTGGGGATAGATTATTCAAACAGAACAGGTACTGAACAAACCCTTCTAAAAGCATAGTCTCCTGGATTCAGCAACCAGGGTTTAGGATCTACCTGAAGCAAAATTTGAAAGCAGACTACAGTTTCATGAAAAGTGACTTCCTAAGTCTTATTAGTTTTTCTAATATTGCTGAGAATTACAGAATCCTATGGGGAAAAGTCCCAATATTTAACTGTGCCTGATGTGACCCTCCTTTCACTTGTTACAAGCCTTGGGTGCTCATAAATTGGACATTGGGAGAAACAGTGAACAGCCATTCTCTGCTTGCCTCCTCCATATCACTGCCATACAGCTCTGGGTATTTCATCTCTCCTCATACACTAGTTATTTTCTCATTAACCTCATCATCTTGCCATTTATGCAAGTTTCCAAGGGCTACTCCATCCTATTTGATAAATGCAGTAAGGACCCAAAGCTTTGTTAAATACCTGTGATTTTTTTAACTAGCTTTTCACTTGTCATTTACTATTTTAATTCCTAAAGACAAAATTTTCTACATACTTTACATAATAGCATATTGGAATACCAGCCAGTGCCAGTAGCTCAAAAATAGTCAGAATGCTATTGTTAAATAATGTGTTAGCATATGCACATATTTTGGGGCTCAAAACTTCTCTGATAAGAAATCACAGCAGCCACTCACTGTCAAAGCTCACTATTTCCAAAAGTGAGCATCGACCAGCCCAAATGCAATGAAGATACAGAGATATTAGCATTGTTGCCATATTCCACAGAAGCCACAGTCATAACTCACTACCTGGGTGCTTTTCAAGAGACAAGAAGTTATTTTTGTGTGTATGACCTCCTCTTCTACAGGGAAAAGACAAGGAACAATGCCTTTGAAGAATGGGAACGCTCAAACAACGGCAGAGGCCTTCTATAAATGAAATGCAGGAAAAATCTTCTAGGTGCATTATGAGCACAAAATTATGTTTAACACTGTTTCTAAACCGGAGTCTCCATTAGAAGTGCCAAAAACCTTTCTCCCTTGTTCTCTGACCTTTTATTTTATTAAAAATATGTAAAATTTTGGATGTTTCATCATATGATGGTTTGTTAGTCTTATAAAATGACTGCAATGTGTTATGTAATATAGTATGCCTAATATTCCACTATAACTGGAATATAGTATATAAAATAAAAATATTTCCATATTAAAGTAATATTTTTAATTTTCACATTTAAATTTGTATTTTTACATAGCAATAAATTCAGTTGACTATACTTTAACTGCAATGATAGAATTATACAGGTATACTATTGAATTTGAGACAATTAAAAAAAATCACTTAAAACCAAGTTACATTTTACTAGGCTGTAGACAGAATTTGCTAAGCCATGTCACACAAACATTTGATCATTAGAGAATTAGAGAAAAAAGTAAAGCCACATAGTTTGCAAAAAGTTAAGCCTTACTGCATAGAATATATATTTTTTATTTTCCTTATTTCAGGTTGTATTACAATTCCTGTTTAGGCTTCTTAAGTCAGACTTCTATGGCAATACAGCAGAATGTAAACAAATACTAAAAATGTGAGCAAGTTACCTACCTGTATGATAAGAACATTTCCAAAATGCTGATCATTTTTATGCTTTTCTTAACCAACAGAAAACTCTTACAAGTTGAAATTCTTGTGAAGAGTGCAACATCTATCATGCTCTCACCAAATCAGTGTTTTATTTTAGTTTTACTTGGTAAACTATATGGATAATACTATGGAAATTCTATCACACTTAACCTTTTCTTTCTATTTTTTTTTCCTCCAACAGAGTGACAGTTTGTTCTCATTACCACTACCATATTCTTTTAGTTTATTATAAAACATTAAGGTGGTGTTTTCAGAACTGGTACCAAACATTAGTCTATCTACATTTATATCTAAATGCTTTAAAAGTCGATTGCTTTTCAAAGTACCCACAGCTTCTGCAGATACTTATTTACCTCATTTAAAGCATTCGAGTGAAGACTCTAGCAGCGGTATTTGACACTAGTACATGGTACTATTTTACCAACGTCACTAACACCAAAAGACATCACTTACTCAAATGTAGCTGGCCTGTCAAGTCTACTAGCAAGTGAACAATTAAGTACAAAAAAAACCCAAACAAAGCCATAACACTAATTTGATGCCTTCTCTGTTTATTGATGTTTCTAAAGATGTGACATTTCTGAAGCACTAATGAGTCAAAAGTCATTTCTTTAGGCACAATGGAAACTGGATAGCAAAATGTAATTAATTTTGAGCATTTAGTAACTAAATCTCAGTTTTCTACCTATTTGCTTCCACTTGATAAAAATATATTGAAAGAACCGCACGTTTGTACATGCCAGTTTTGATTAACAACCCAGTATTAAGCTGTTAGTATTTGTAGAGTGCTTGTATTATCCAGTCATTTAATTAAAGTAATTTCTATGACACCATTCATGTAAAAATCTAATCTACTTAATAAATTTAATATTTTACAATAAGGTCACAAATGGGAGCACACTATTTATGACATGGCTATCAGATCCCCCTAGAGACCTGTAGCATTATGGCCTCACAATGAGAATTACATAGATAGGAACACAAACACTGTGTCATGAAGGACAGCACCCTTGACACGCAAAGTACAGTTATTTTCATGCCATTTGTGAACAGGATTCATGTTGTTACGGTTTCACCAAGAGTAGCATTCTCTCTGTGGTAAAAGAAGATACAGCTAAAATCTTCAGTTACAAGACAGATGTTCCAAATTTTGAAAAAAAAGTGCACGGTGATGTGCTTAGCGCTCAGTCACCAGAAAGTCACCACATTTGTTTCAACATTGATTAGTTCTCCTCAAGTCTCTAAATTATATCTAAAGAAGAACAGTACTCTGTTGCCTTGTCTGAATCCTAAGCAAATATATCTAACCTAGAAAACTCTGGAAAATCCAGAGGGGCATTTTTGTGTGTTTGCTTGTTTTTTTTGTTTGTCTTTTCCCCATAAATTGTATCCCTTTAAATTTCTTGCTCTTGAAAGAGCCTTCAACAGAATATTCCTTCCTTAGATACCAGCACCTCCATACAAAAAAATCCAGTCACATTCTTTGTGAGTGGAGAGGACTGAAAAACAGGAAACCTTCCCTGTCCCATAATACTGCACCTTGTATCTTCCAGAACCCACTAGGAGCAAAAGTGGACTGCATGCCAGTCTCACAACAATAATTTGAAACTCCAGTGGCATGCACAATTTCAAAAGGTCAGAGAAAGAAGAGACTCTCTTTACACAGGCATACATCTAAATGAGCATCTTACAATCCAAATTGGAAGCAGCTTCTCTGCAGTGCAGGCAGAAGGAACAAGAGAAGGTCAGAACATTTGATACAGAAAGGTGATCTCTGAGGAAAGATGAGTCATAAGTAGGGATGACTTACATTGACCACAAACTAATTCAAAATTTAAAGACTGAACACACAATGGAGCCTAGAGGTAGTACAGGACAAAACAAAACAAGTATCAAAAGAACTTGCACACACAGAAAAAAAAGAGGAGGAATATCGTGTTTCTTTTTGGAAAGGAAATAAAATCCTTTCCTTTCCATATTTTATCAAATAGGATCACTTGAGGAAGACAGTTTTCTTAAATTGATGAATAGAGATTTGAGCTTTTTTATCTGAAAAACTCAGAGCTCAGTACTGACAGAAAAAAAATGAATGGAGAAAAAAAATAATTCTTCCTACATACATAGGGATCTGAAACGCAAGGAGCTCAAACCATTTTCCCAAGATCCCTGGAAAAAGCTGATGCTCTGCTCCCTGATCTGCCATCAGGGTGCTATGTCAGATGACCGAGGCAATCTAACAAATTGCCACCAGCCACATAAGAAAGTTCTGCTGCATTTGACCCTGTGCCTCTCTTCTGTGCTGGCCCTGGTGATAACTGAGACCTTCACTGGTCTAAATAATCTCATTAATCTACCAGGAAGCTATTTGCTTTTTTTGCTGAATTAGTTTGCTGCAGACTGATGAGCTGAGCTGATTTATGGAGCACTGTAACAAACAAGAAGCAAAGCTTGCACAAGTAACTGAAAAAGTACATGATAATAAAGAGCAGGACCTCCCCCTTTTGGTGGCAACGAGCTCTTAGAAATGGCTCAGATGTTGTGTTAACTTTGCCCATAAAATCCAGTCATGCTGTGACTTAAACCATGATACCAAACCATTTCACCTGTCTAACATCAGTAGAGCATCTTATAAACCATCACAACATGGACTTAGTTATTTCCTTCAGTCCCCAGCCAGCTCTTTTCTGGTGAGTCTACTGCTTCTCCTCAAACCTTTCCCTGTAGGATTCTTTTTGAGATGTGTGACTGAAAATGAAGAGAGCATTCAAGCCCAAAATGACAAAATTATTCATTTTATGTGGTGCTGATTTCTGATACTCTTTTGTCTTTTCCAGCCAACATGGAGTACCAAGTACTTTTGGGGAAAATGCACACAATGACTTTGAAACTAGTTCCCCAGAATATGAAATTAAGATACTCTCAGTAGCATCAGCTTAGTCAAGCCATTTTGCAAGAGATGAGCACACAGACCATGCTAAAGCCAGTCAGAATCCCAGTGAAGGGCAGTCTTGCATTTTCAGGCAGAAGACAAAATCCAGGTAATTTATAAACAGCTTGACCAGTAAATTTCAGGAGAATTCTCACAGGCAACAAATACTGGAAAATCACAGAAGTTATTTGCTTCAAATACCAAAAGTCAAAAAGAGGAAAGATTCAAAGCAAGTGAGGAAAACTAATACTTAAAGCTATCTTAGAATACCAGTACAATGGATACATACGAGTCAAAAGAACAAGAGAAATTAAAGTTGTTGTAACACATCGATCTTGGATCAGTTATCCCAAAATGGTTAATGATCCGAACCTCTGCTATCAATCAAGAGCTAATAGTGAGCTACATACTCTTCTTTTATTCAGAGGTACACAGAGTTTTAGATCATATATGTCTCTTAATACACAGCCATTAAAGAATATGAGATCCAGTACAGGACAACTCAAAGCAAAATGAATCCAAATAATCATCAATCAAATCAGGCAAAAAGTTCTTCGTTAAGGAGGGAAGTAAGGTAGATGACTCACAACTTAACACAGATATTCACAACTCGAAGGAGGTGAAGCAGCGCTTGTTTTAATTAAGAGGCACAGCTATTCTATTTCCAAGAAAAGGAAGAAATAAAACGAACTGTAGGTAAAAACACAGACACTTCTGGGAGATTTCATAGAGGAGTCTAAGGATAAAAACCTTTGCTGAAGACGAGATGCTGCTCTGACAAAAGGTTGTCTAGCAAAAGGTGAACTATTGAAGTGCAGAATATTTGATTGGGTTTTGGTTGGTTGGTTGGTTTTGGGTTTTGAAGTTTTTTGTTTGGTTTTTTGCTGTTTGGTTTTTGAAAGGAAAACCCTGACTGCCACTTTATTAGGAGAAGACAGCAACCAGGTAAGAGACCTCTGTGATTTAAGCTTAGTGTAAACAGATGACAGAATTGTTTATATTAACTATTTCTTCACTGATATTTTCCATGAATATTCACAACAATTCCCTGCTTTGTGAATAAACACTTTCACTGAAGTTTATCTAACTTTTTCTGATGAGAAGACGTGTATTAGGGTGCAGATTTGAAGCCAAAAGCATGCAAAAAAGCACTGTACTGTGAAACTATCAACACGTTCACTCAAGAATCCAAGGTAACTTGTAATTTCCAAAGTCACTTGTTGGCCAATTATGAATGCCTTTTGATTCACTGTTTTCACAGCACTGTCAAGAGACTATTTAGATATTTTCCACTGGTTTAATGTAAAAAAAAATAAATATACTCAACATTCTACACATCCTTTTTTCATTTACTAATTCTGCCTTTCAACCCAAGGAATCCCTCAAGAACTTCTAGGATGTGAATACAAAGAAAGATGACAAGTTCAATACCAGATTTCCATAGTGCAGTTGTAAAGGAGTGATAATGCCATGTTTACAAATATAAAGTGAATTTTATCTAATCCTCCAAGAAATAGACATACTAACAAAGTCATACAGAACTACAGAATTGCTCTAAATTGAGGGAACAGCTTTCAAAAGTAACTTGGATTGCAAAACACTTCATTGCTCCAACAGGTCTGCATCCTTCTTATGTTGGGATGCAGTACTCCAGGTCAGGTCTCATGAGAGCAGAGTAGTGAGGGAGAATCACCTCCTTCAACCTGCTAGTTACGCTTCTTCTAATGCAGCCCAAATATTTTGATTTAACATCAAGAGAACTCTGAAAACAGACTATAGATATATTTCTGAATACAGGGCATGTTTTCCAAATATTTAAGGAGAGCATAGCCCTAGACCATACTGCAGATATCACTCACTAAAGTGTTCTGCCTGAGCATCATCAGCACCCCACAAAACCACACAGTAGAGTAGATACACCTATGGATGAATTAAAGTTGGATGAATAAAGCATTGCTGCTATATTGAGTAGGCCACAATGCGCACAGGCACTGAAGACAGCTTCTACTGTGATGTATGCAACCAGCTAATCCTTATTACAGGACTGCTAAAGCATTTCCGCACTCTCCTACAGAAGGGCTGCAGTGAAGTAAAACACTCAATTTCCTGGGTGGGAGAAAATAAAATTTCTCACAGTCCTAGATAAAATGCAAGAACTACATTTGGAAAGCGACCGAGAGCAATATTTTTTAACATTATTATTTATAGCACATCACAATGAGTACAAGGAGACTAGGAACAGATGCATTGTGTCAGCCAACAGGAATTACACTACAGTACTCAAAGCCTCTCTTCGTATACATGATAATAGGTCATGCTAAAAGCAGTCCAGCCCTATTTAACTAAAATTCTGCCTTTTTTCCTTCATGGAATTTCTGTGAACAAAAGAGGAACTTCAGCATCCTTCCATATTCTCTACTCCTCTTTAATATTATTTCACTACATCACTGTAGTCTCTGTTCAAGTATCTATTTTTTGCTTGTAATCTATCCTTAGTTTCTAAATTTATGCCAGAAGCTTCTCTTCAGTATTTCTACAATGCATATTCAAGTTCATAAATACCACTTAAGTGACATTGTAAAAATAAGGGATATTTCTTTTTGGATTTACTTTTTATATA
>NW_010170899.1:0-1758 GCF_000695765.1 Mesitornis unicolor | reverse complement strand
GCTGTGTCCCAGGTCTGTCTGGGTCTTTGGTCAGCAGCAAAGGTGTGCGTGGATGTGTCCCCGCTCACCTCTGTGTTTGCTGCTGTTTGACACGCCGCGTCCTGTTGAGCCTGTTTGACAAATGCAGGTTGCAGTGGAACCCAAGCATTTCCTTGCCTGGTACTTTTGTTGGGAAATAATGTTCTCATTTAACAGCACTGAGTCCTTTGAGGTGTTCAGCCCAGACTGTGAGGCAGTTTGGATGCAGACAGCATCCTTGTGCCCCTCCAGGCACGTAGCTGTCGGATGTAACGCTTTGTGGCCCGACAGAAGCCATCTCTCCCTTACTTTGATACCTTTTCATCATTGAAATGGAGCATTTTGAGCTGTTTCTGCCATCTGTTTTTTGCATAGGGCTTCCCCTGGCTCTCACGTGATGTGTGAGGCGCAGCAGATCTGCGTCCTACCCCGAGGAGCAGCGGCGGTGTGCACGTGGGATCCAGCTGTGCGAGGGTAGCGGGTCAGGCTGGAGAAAGTGTAATTCCAGTACGATCAGGGACCTGCTGTAATCCCTGTGCGTGAAACGGGAGGTTTTCTCCCAGGCAGAGTCCTGTGGATTCTGGTAAAGGCACCTTCTTCCGACAGAAATGAGTCCTCTTCACTGTGGTGAAGAATGCTCTAATCAGGCAGCACATCTGTGGAAAGAATTTAAAGGGTATTTGCTTACTGGTTGTCAAATTAGAGTCAATTTGTCGTGGTTTATTTATGCGCTCGCTAGAAAGCACGCTGAGGGAAATGGTCTAAAATATCGAGGGCTGCTGCTGCGTAGCAAAGCGTATACGTGGAATTAGAGGGGGCAGCAGAGGGGCTGCATAAACAGTGACTGGTGTAACAGCATGGAGAGGACTGCAGTCCCCTGAGCCTCGTTAACATGGAAAATATCACCAGGAAAGGCTGTTCTGTTGGAAATTCCTGAAGTTTTGTTAAAGTTGGCTTTGTTCTTTGGTGCCCATTGGGTGTCAGGACTTTGTGTGCTTTCTTTTGGTCAGACTTAGAGTGTGCAGGGCCTGTGGTTCGGCTGTGTTAGTTAACCAGCCACTGGTTATAGGCTGGGCTTCATGAAGGATGGTTCGTTGTGTCCTCCAGTGAAGCAGAGGAGTCTCAAAGCTGTCCTGGTCTGGTTCAGAGACCTTGTCAGCAATGCCATGTGCTATTTCATCTGCAGGGCCTTGGACCCAAATGCGGTCCCCAGCGTTGCCCCTGCAGACGCTGGTGCTGAGGGATTTCTGAACACTGTGGCTGTGATGAGACCGGTGAACTCATCTGCAGTTCTGGTGTCTGGGGACACCGAAATGCTTGTGCACCACCTGAGCACACTTCTGGTAGACATGAGAGGGTGAACAGTTGGAAGAATCCTTAAGTGAAAGCAGAAATACTGAGCGAGGCGAGTCCCTTGTGTGATGGCTTCGGGCTGTCTTGAGTTTTGTCCTGGCACGAGGTGAACAGGCTCTGGTGCTCCTGTGCAATACAAAAACTTGTTCAGTGCTCAGGTACCTGTCATGATCACAGCATGGTTGGAATAGTCTGCCAATACTTGAACAAAGCTGTGAAAGTACACTCTGAAAATGCTGGCTTCCTTGCAGATTGTAGCCATATATATGTGTGTGTGTGTGTGTATATTGTAGATACGTCTGTGTGTGTATATATATATATGTATGTATATTATAGGTATGTATGTGTGTATATTATCATAGAATCACAGAATCACTCGGTTGGAAA
>NW_010170898.1:0-9637 GCF_000695765.1 Mesitornis unicolor | reverse complement strand
CAGGCAGCTTTCCAGCCACTCCTCTCCAAGGTGTTGGAGAGGTTGTCATTCGAAAGCCTTTACCTTCAATTACTAACCATGGTAACCAAGATAACAATTATTTTTTCCAGTACACAGAGCCCACTGTAACTGGTATTTATGGAGGTGTCTGACACCACATTATCTCAACCAAGAATGAACAGCGGCTCTTTTAGTAGTTGAATGCTGTGCTATTTAATTTTTAGCACCCACTCTAAGAGTCTTGTTTGTGTGTTTCTTTCCTCCACCCCTACACCAGCACACTAGTGCTGGAGCAGAGGGCTCTGGACAGGCCTTGGCATCACCTGGATCCTGTTTAGAAGAATTCCGCTCAGCTCCGTTCATTGAGTGCCACGGTCGTGGCACTTGTAATTACTATGCCAATTCATACAGTTTCTGGCTGGCAACTGTAGAGGTGTCAGAAATGTTCAGGTAAGAAAACCTGTTTCTTGTCTATTACTGTATTCCAGAATGAAAGCTTTGGAAACTGCATTTATTTCAAAGATCGAAAGAGATTTGTTTACAGGGGTACAGTAAAAATAACGTAGTTTGTTTTTCCCCTCACAACCAGTTTTTCCAGTGTTTCCTTGGTAAGCCTTTAATATTATGTAAAAACTTGCTAGGGCACCTTCTGTTTTGCAAGGAGTCAGATTCTTTTAATATCAGTTCTTTTGCATGTCTAGTATTACACTCTCTGAAAGTGGTCCTACTGTAGTTATTGTACTTGGAGCCTAAAAGGTTGATTTTGTTGGGTTTTTTTCTCGCCAGGCCTCTCACTAGTCGACACTCAAAGTTTTCAGGGTAGTTGATCAGTGGTAATTCACCAGTAATTAATTCAGTAGTGCGAAACTGCCTACTAGCAACTACCACACACCTTTGAGTTTTCTGTCTGCCAGAAGCACAACTTCCTTTTTTATTGTATTTTTTTAAAGAAACTTTTCGGAAATTAGACTTGCTCTGTGTACGCAGATATTACACAAATATGTTATATTAATCTCTCACCTCCCTACCCGTTCAGAATATAAATAAATAATTTGGTAAAGCCATCTACTCAAGTAGTTGACCAGCGTGCCCTGTGTATGACCTGGTGTTGAAGACTTACAGAAAGATGACTTAAGGAAAACTGTCGGATACAGGAATAATTTCCCACTTATGTACTTAATTCACAGTTTAAGATAACACTTAAGTAGAAGTTTAAAGGAACGGTTCTGTCAACAAAGAAAAAGCTAACCTGACCTTACCTTTGTGTCTGTCAACCAGTAAACCTCAGTCAGAGACACTGAAAGCCGGAGACTTGAGGACACGTATTAGTCGTTGTCAAGTTTGCATGAAGAAGACGTAACGTCCTGGAGAATGTTTTATAAAACAGTTGAAAATTCCTAAGATGCACTGTCTTCCAGCTGCAACAATGGTGCTACTGTGCAGAAAGCAAAGAAAAAACAAATCCAAGCTGTTTTAACCATGCAAATTCAAGTGTACCTCACTCACGTGCCAGACTAAGGGTTGTTTGGTACGCATTTGACAACAGGACTAAGAGAAGAGAATTGACCTCTTGGAAACAGAGAACACTTGAGGTTCACAAAGGATCAGAAGATGCAATTTTTCATTTCTCTCCCTGTACCAAAATGGCACCTTTTTGATCAACCAAGAGAATAAAGAAAAACACGATGCACTGAGTATGTTTAAAATAACAAGACTGCAGTTTTGAAAAACATTTTTCATGGTGCTACTAACCTTACTGTATCCCAGGTTTTTAATATGAAATTTTAAGCTTATTTCTCTTTGTAAGTAATGAAATGTGTATATTGTGTAAACACCTTTTTAGTTGAAACTTCCAGTCATTTAGAGACAAACCAGACTGATACAAAAACGCTTGTGTCTAAAATTGAAACATACAGCAGTATTTTATTATGAAACTTGTGGTACAGAGAGAATTTACCCCTCTTATGCCAACGTATTCATTTAATATTTAATTTCCTTCCTCAGTTGCCAACCTGATACGTTTGGGGAATGCACAATTATTCTGAAGTCATTTTGATCAGGGTTTTAGATGTCGTACACCATGCTATCGGTGGTTTTATTTGTGCTTAGAAATCCCAATCTACTTGAAGAGGTTGTTTTTGTATCTTGTGAAAATCTGTGAAGTTACTAGCCATATTCTATAGCCTTTTCTGAATAAACGCCACATTCACATGTTAGTTATCAGTTTGGTTTAACAAAACCTGTTCCTTGGGAATATCCAGTTACCAAAGCATTTAAGATTATGCTTACATGAAACCTCTACTCTGAAGTGTATTTTATCCAAAATAGTGTACACACCAGGAATCCTCCTGAATAAAATAAAGCATAAACGTTCCTATTTACAAATTATCTTTTAATCTTATGTGAATTTATACACAGCCACAATGTATTCCGAGTACACAGCAACTCTTGTGTATGTGCAGTTCACATAAGGCCTTGAAAGATGGTGCATGCAGCCTTTCTGATGTCATTTGTAAGAATCCTATTGTGTATGTCTTAGAGTGTCACTACTTGTGCAATAGCTGAAAAGTGATCACTTTTTGTATGCATGACTGTTCAGCTTCTGTGGTCAGTGCTGTTTCATTTACCCTCATGTATAAACAGAGCTCCCTGACAAAGCCAGACTGTTTCTCAAGTGATGATACTTTAATATTTTCATTGTATATTGCCACCTCAACTCTCAATACAACTTAACTTGTGAATTAACATACTGCTTTATACAGGTGAAGTGTATTTGCTTATTGAATACTGTTGTGTAATTTATCTGCTAACGGCTGTTCATTCTTACCTTTCAGTTACCACTGTAAACACGGAGCATCAGAAACCTCCTTGTTTTATGCACATTTGACAAAAGATGTAGGACTGGTGGCTGACCAGGTGACAGTGACTTATACAGTGAGATTGGTGCTGATTTCAAAGGCTTTCATCTAAGTATGAAACTGAAGTTCTTTAGTTTAAAATGCAAAATATTAATAGCTTTGTCTTTGTTCAATAGTTGCAGTTAGATGTGTTGGTAGAGAGTGGACAATTCAGCAACGTGCATCCTTTGACTCATTTTGGTTTGCTAATGCATACAGAAATAAACTGAACCTGCTGCTACCTCCAAGTCAAGAACTTGTTACCAAAGCTGAAATAAAATAGTAAGTGTCTTGTAAACACAAGCCCTTATCTTACTGCTGGCTCCTCAGGAGCCTAAAACGAACCTCAGCCTATCCCTACCCCAAAAAAAAGGCCAAAGAATGGATGCTGAGGTCAAGGAGCTCCAAGGGAAGAGCTCTCCCCGCCTTCCCTATCAGCAGCGCCTGTCTGGTGCTCACCAACAAGCAGCATTCATCTACGGGGAGCTGGGAAAGGGCAGAACATGTTTGTTCTAAGAGCTGGGCTTCTCTTGCAGCATGTAAAACAAAGCCCCCTGAATTGAAAAGACAGGAGATCCTGTCCGATCTAAACTAGATAGCACCCAGAACAGCTAGTCCTGCAGCAGCTTTAGGTCCCAAACCTGTAACGTGACCACAGAAAAGGACAATATGTGAAGTAGCCACATGTCTGACAGACACATTTTCTATTCTGTGCCTGCAGCTCTTACCCTGACCTGGAGAACAGTCCTGACCCTTACTCAGCTTCAGGCTGAGATTGCCAAATGGGCTAATTTTTATTACGAAAAATAAGAAACAACAGTGGTCTAGAGAGGAAGGAGCATCTTTTACAGACCTGCAGCAGAGATTGAAGAGATGGTGTTTTAATTCCCACATTCTGTGCCTTAGAGCAGGTAAATCCCTTGACCTGTGTTGGATCAGAGTTACTGATCTATAAAAGAAAGCCTGGTTATTATTTTCTCGTACTTCTTGACTGCTTAGACTGTAAGCTCTTTGGGGCAGAGACATTGAGGGGGGCTCAAATGCTGGTTGGGGCCTCTAGGTGCTATCCATCAATATATAAATATTAAACTACAGGTAAAAGCTTGTGTTTGCAGATTTATTATTTTAAAAAGTTTAAAAAAACCAACCTGTTTGAACATTAGAGCCTTAAAATAGTCTTCAACTTAGCCTAAACGTGATCCGGCTCAGACCACCACTTATTCATGTACAGTTAAGGCTCCTTTTTTTTGAAAGCCTGATTTGTTTTTAACTAAAGCTTTTATTCTCTTAACTGATCATGTGAAGTTAATCTATTTTAGTTAACCTTGGGCAGGAGCCTGGCAGGTAACTGTATTTGAAGTTGTATGGGGACGAGTTGCACACGTTAGCCACTCGAGGGCACTACATCGCTGTGGAAGAAAGCTGTGACAGGCGCAGCACAGCTCCTGAAGTGGCTGCAGGCAGCAGTGACTTTTTAAAACGCCCGGAATTCGTGGCATAACTTGCATTCACACTGTTCTAGATAGAACAAGGGGAAACGGCACCAAGCTGTGCCAAGGGAGGTTCAGGTTAGAGATAAGGAGGAAGTGCTTTACTGAGAGGGTCGTCAGAAGCTGGCACAGGCTGCCCAGGGAGGTGGTGGAGTCACCATCCCTGGATGTGTTTAAAGAGCGGGTAGACGAGGTACTTAGGGATATGGTTTAGGGGGTAGACAGGAGCGGTTGGACGTGATGATCTCAGAGGGCTTTTCCAACCGAGCGATTTTGTGATTCTAGTATTAAAGAATAAGGTTCTGCTTAAGACAGGCTTTTCAGTACCTGCCTTCACTCAGTAAGTCCTATTATAACCCTTGACTAAAAGGGAAAAAAGCATCCTTCAACCTCAAATTCGTTTATAAGGTGGGATTTAAACTTCTGAAACAATTCTGTAGCCAAAGCACAACCTATACAGCCACATGCAAACTGCGTTAGAAGCTCTTGAGCATGCGTTTTTGTCCTCTAAGATCAGTCCCCTCCCTAGTGAGGATTTCTCCTATCAAATGGCAGAGGAAGTGTCTATTTTTAAAAAGTAGTCTTAGAATTTGAAAAAGTGATACACTGACTTTGCAAGCAACAGATGCTTAGGTTCTAAAAATTGATCTTCTGCAATTATTTGCCACATGCTTTGATATCTAGCTTTAATATTTTGTAGGTGTACACTGCCTGAACTGTTGTGCAGAAGCGCTATCCTAGGGTCACCACTGAAGGAAGGAAGGTCATTTTGCCAGATTTTTAGGACGATATCTCTCTGAGCAGCATTACATGGTTTTAACAGCCAAGTTATGCTTTAGACAACCCAGTACTGCTGCTGGACACAACACTGCTGCTGCTGCTGCCTCTGCTAGAAGTACAAGCTGGAAATTGCATCAGAGACCAGAAGCAGAACACTGTTGCTAATGGAAGGTAGGAGCAGCGATTAGAGCTCAGAGGGAGCAGTAACTGTCCTGCATTTAAAGAGCAGGCCAAGTATCTAGAACAACTATTAGCTTTTGAAAGAAGGATTAACTCAGCCCATTTGTAGCAGGCAGGTGACCACTGCCAAAAAATGGCCTCAGCTGGTGGTGAGGTGAGGAGTAACTGGTGAGTAAAGCAGGTAAACTGCTGCCTTTAGGAAAGGTACTCACTACAGCCCACGGCCAGGGCACAAGAGTGACGGCTAAGGCTACTGGGCTACTCAGTGCCCACTGAGCCAGATTTCCTGACAGTCTTCTATGGCCATAACACTTTGAAAAGTTTTAAATTAACTCAGTAACTCAGAAGGAAATCAAAGAGATCGAGCTTGATGTGTTTCTTTAACAACAGGGTGGTGAGGAGAAGTTCTTGCCTCCCAGGTACATACAGCAAGCTCAGTGCTCGCCCCAAGGTACGTTGCTTCACAACCCTTCATGGAAAAATGAGGGGAGAAACTTCTTAGTATTTGAGGGAACACTATTGCTAGAGCCAAAAGAGGATGCAGGGATGAATAAAAATGCAATACAAGCTGTATGGTTACCTGGCAAGTGCTCTGGACCTCACGCTCTCAATTATTTGATTATTTCCAGCGAGAGGCAAGCTCGTTCGAATTGGTCACTGCATTTCAGAACAGAGACTTTTAATGTGTATTCTAGTGACTGTCTTCAAATTCAGATAGGAAACCTAACTTGCCTTCTGGTTTTAATTGAGGGCTTTCACCATGCTTCAGAAGCAAAAGAGTTCTGTCAATGATGCACCACCCAAAGGGGGGGTTTGAAAAATCAATGCAAAGCTATGTCCTCCACCCCACCTCCCCCCCAAAAGCCCTCGAGCAGCCGGCGCACTGCAGACCCGATGAGACACGCAGTCAAAGGTCTCCCAGAGCAGTTTTTGTGAGACTGTTGCAACAGCCCCGACAGTGTTTGGATAATTTTCACTGTTTGTTTACTGCTGGTAAGGCTGTTCCTGCCATGTAGGAGAAGCACTTTTTTCTTCCCAATACAGGCTACACGCTATAAAATGAGGCCCTGATGAAGGGGGCTGGTTTATTTGAGGAAAACCCCATTCCTACAGCAAAAATTCCTAAAAATTGCTAAAAATTCCTTCCAGGATGAGTACTTTTGGATCAGGAACTTCCATTCCCAGTCATGGACAGAGTTAGGAAAACAGCCACACACTTCTGCATTTAAAGCAGGAAGGACCAGGCACTGCTGGTTTGTTTGTTTGTTTGATTCAGAATCTCAGTTGTTTACCAGCACCATGAATCTATGACAAAGAAAACCTGCGGGTGTTTTGCTGTGTGTTATCTTTTACACCAAGTGGCAGAGACAACCGTATAGACGGGGAATCACTCTCCTGAAATACGCTAAAAGCATCTCCAAATCAGGGACGCAGGGTGACAGAACCACTTTGAAACAAAGGGACTGCAGCAGGAAGCCAAAAGTTTGTTTGAAAAGAAAACCCAGACACGGAGCTACATGAACACGTATTTACTGCAAGTAGCTCTATGGAAAGCCAAGTCAGATAAATATAAACACTATACAGAGCTTCAAGCCAGTCTCCCAAAACCGCAACCGCAATGTGTTTTACAAAGAAAACAACATAACAATATTTACAATGGAAGACAAAGCCAGATCAATCAGCTCAACTTTAAAACAGATCTGAGAAGCAGAAATAGCAAATATAATGAACAGTTTCAACCATATATGTTTTAGTTTGTACAGACAATAACTGTCCAATATCAAATTAAATTTACAGGACAAACATTGTTCTATCATTGGTATTTTTGTACTATACAGCAGCATAAACGGGTAGCTGGAAGGTAGTATATATAGTGATATGTTTTACATCATCTGAAAGTGTTCTTCCAGCACAATACTGAATAAATTAGTTGCTGTAAACTAAGAGATTCAAAAAGATTGCATATTTATTATGCCGTACCTATTAGTATTTGTACCACTATACTTGAGGTTACCCATTTACTTATTTATTCAGCATTTATTAAATCAGTGCTGTATATTGTACAATGGCAGCCTCTGGGATCTAATATGAAATAAGTATGTAACAAATTTCTTCAAAACAACCTTTTCCCGTCACATTAAATGTTTAGAACTATCTTCACCCAAATTTGGATTTCTTAGAAAAGATGTAAAGCTTTATAAAAAGCTGTCCGCATATTGCATTATTAATTTACGAGACCAAACCAAAGCTATATGGCAAGACAGTATCGTGGTCTGTAAGAGTGGTCGTATTTTTCTTTAGTGTATGTTTAGCAGCAACAAGTAACTGTACCAACTTCAACTTCTCTTCCAGAATCAAAAACAGATCTGTGCTTTGAAACCCTGTAGCAACAGCTTTTCCTGTCACCACACACTGCGTAAACTGATTGGTACCGTGTTATCCAAAAAAATGTCTTCATAGTTTAGTGACATGTATGTTTTAATACTCCTCAAAATTAGACTTGGGTGCACATCACCGAAAAGCCAAGCTGACAGCGCCTGATCTGTTGTACAAACTGCGCTGGCAACCCAGGGGTTGTCTGGGGGAGGTGAGGCAGCCTGGCAGATCCGTTGTACAATATACAATGGAGAGGGTTACCAGCTGTGTGGTGCAGTACAGCATGAGGATTTGTGGACCACTGCTAAACCCCTGGCTAACGGTCAGTGCCTTTATAATATGCCGCACGTACCAACAACTAGTGCCATGCTCTGCAAGTTCATAGCAGTGTTAAAAACCTAAATTCATTTCAACCAAAAAAAAAAGTTTCAGTACAAGAGTGACCCAGTTAAATTGTAGAAAAATCAGGGCTTATTTGAAAAGTGTCACAGTCGCCGTTCGCGTTTCCGTAAGCGGCATAAAGACAACTGATGGCCCAACGTTTTACTTTTTTTCCCCATTATGCCAGGAAGAAAGAACAAAAATAGTCCCAAATTAAGAATGGGACTTTGGTTGAAAGTAAGATCAATGAGGGTGGTTTCCTTTCGAGAGCTACAGCTGACAAACAGAACGCAGGAGTCACAAACGCCGGGTACGACTCCGCAGTTCTTCATTTGAATGCGTGAGCAAAAACCTCATTTTACACAATCTGGATTTCTAAACGAGTATCTCGAGGGTAGGAACAGAAACAATCTACGAGACAACCAGCCCATTAATCCTACTTTGTGCATACCAAAACTGAGAGCAGAAAAAAAAAAAAATCAGTAAGCTCTGACAGACATTCAAATGAAAATATTCGAGCCTATGATCAAGAAACACCTCTTGTACCATAAAAGCAAAACCTTAAAAAAAAAAGAGGCAGAAGAGTCTCTCCTCCTCAGCCTCGCGGGTTTACCCCTGAAGCTGTTGTGCACCTCTCCTCCCTCCTTCTGCCCAGCCACCTGAAAACAGCCTGAACTGCCAAAATATCTCTAAACAATACATGTTTTAAGCTAACCACTTGTTAATGTACCAAAGAAGCAAAACCCACGTTAAACAGACAATCAGAAACCAGCTTTGACTTCTTAGCAGATAAATTAAAAAAAAAATAATAATGGGAGAGGCAGGAGGAAGAAAGAAGCGTACAGGGATCTCCTATTAGCATTCACACTGCCTCCCAAAGAGATATGACCATGAAAGACCAAATTCCATCACCGAAGCACAGCTATGAAAAACTCTCAATTCAAATTAATTCAACTGTAGAGAGCTGATGTGTATGAAGAAGTTAATTAAAAAGGTGTGTGTCCATGTCCGTGCTGGTGGAAATGAAAGTAGCCGGCTGGAGCTGAGCTTTGCTTCCAAAAGCACCACACAGTTTCTGGAGTTACCAGCAGAAAAGTCTTCTCTTCCAACACTCATATCCATGGCAATGCAGTCAGTCTAGAAAGGAGAGGGAAAGAAAAGAAAAAGTCAGTGACATTTGAAATGCAAGTTATACTGGGAAAAAAAAAGTTTTCTAGTGAGGAGAATCCATGGAGCTTATCCATGGCGGAAGTGAGAGCTGCTGAGTGCAGCACTGGTCCCTCACGGAGCGAGGGGGCACTACCAGATGACACCACGCTCAGACACCCCAAGCCATTGGGAAGAGCTACCAGGGCTGAGGCGAGCAGGGAGGAGCAGCCCCGGCGCTGACCCATGGACATCGGGCAGGAGCTCAGACTGCAGCCAGCGCCGCGCTGCTGGCTCACGCGCTGCGGGCGAGATCAAAGCCTGCAGCTACCCACCACCCATCTCACCACTGACAGCACTGACAGCACTGACAGTGTGACCAGCAGG
>NW_010170897.1:60163-79101 GCF_000695765.1 Mesitornis unicolor | reverse complement strand
TTCAGCCAGGCCAGTCTTCTTCCCCGCCAGCCCGTTTTCTGACACATGGGAACGGCCTGTTCCTGTGCCTTTAAGAGTTCCTTCTTGAAGAGTGTCCAAACTTCCTGGACTCCTTTGCCTTTCAGAACTGCCTCCCAAGGAACTCTGCCAAACTAGTTCCTAAACAGGCCAAAGTCTGCCTGCCAGAAGTCCAAAGTGGCAGTTCTGCTAGCCCCCCTCCTTGCTTCTCCAAGGACTGAAAACTCTCTCATTTCATGATCACTGTGCCCAAGACAGCCTCCAACCATCACATCCCCCACAAGACCTTCTCTGTTTGCAAACAGCAGGTCCAGCAGGGCACCTTCCCTTGTCGGTTCCTTCACGAGTTGTGTCAGGAAGTTATCTTCCACACTCTCCAGGAACCTCCAGGACTGTTCCCTCTCTGCTGTGTTATATTTCCAGCAGATATCCAGGAAGTTGAAGTCCTCTACAAGTACAAGGGGAAGCGATTGTGAGGCTTCTCCCAGCTGCCGATGGACTTCTCTTCATATCTCTGCCTTTCTGTACTTCAGCTCTCAACAGTCTCAAATGAGGTGCTACTTTCTGTCATACGACGCAGGACAGCAGGACACAGATCTTATTTCTAGAACCGCCTCACTACTGTCAATATTACACTTTTAGACCAGAATTAGAATTTGTGCTCTTGGAATATGAGCCATTTAAATTTGCTGCTTCTTCCAATTCTGCTACCTACCCACCACATCCCTCAGTCCATGGACTGTCTACAGATGAGCTAGATAGAAAAACTAGGACAAAAACACAGCATTTGCTGTGCCCCTTCGGCTTTTAAACCCTCCTCTTCTGAGAAGAAATGGATTGATCCATTTAACCTTTAGCTGATGATGCTGTTGTTTTTCACCTTTAATAGAACCCTAAAATGAAAGGACACAGTTGGCATTTTACTTGCAGTTTGTAATACAGTTGTTTTCATCTGGAGGTTCACCAGAAATTCTCCCTGACAGCTTTCTGATAGATATATGAGATCCCTACCTGAAGCAAGTTTAAATGTGGCTTTATCACTCATCATAATACTTGGCTAGTTGAGAAACAAATTTGTATCTCAGTTTTGGAGGGGTGAAGAGCAATGATCTCAAGAGATTTATGTGTCCTCTCTGACTCTGTCCTTGGCCTGATGAAGAATCATGAGAAAGTGTCTTTTCCTTCCTCTGTCTCAGCTTTCCCAGCTGCAGAATAGGGTTAAAAATACTCATCTGCTTTTTATAGTTCTCTGCAACATCCTAATAGATGCAGCTGCATAAAGGCTAGTTAGTGTTACTCTCCAGTACCCTAGCTTCCTGACAAAGCCTTTGCACAACAGTAACCCTTCCAGTAAGATACAGTCTGTGTCTTTTGCAAAGATGATAAGGTAAGTGGAACTCATCTCAAACCTCCTTTAAGGCTCTATATTAATGGTGAAGAGAAAGGCATGTCAAACAGACTATGCCACTGTACATCTTCCTTACTAGTAAGCCTGTCATGAGCCACGGCTTGCAGTAGAGCCAATGATGTTCATACTCTGTTTTAGAACACATTTTCGTACAGATATGTATAAACACATCAATGCAGCGCAACAGTTAAGCTACACATCTTAATTCCCTTGATGTCTACTTCACATCAGTCTTTAAATAACTTTTCCCATTCTCCCTTTTCTCCTCCACCGCAACTTTCACAGGTGCACATGCCTATTGTTCTTTGAGGGAAAATATCATTACATGAGTCAGTTTTAAATCTCTGCAGAGTTAGAATGATTGATATTTAATTTTCCTATGTTCTTCTTAAGATGCATTCAACATATCAAGTGTTAATGAGCAAATATAATTGTTTGAAGTGAAAAAGTAGGAGATTCAATCAGTTTGTAATAGACTACCAATCTGCTTTTAACAGAGCTGGGAGTTGCATAATCACCTGTTTATTAAAGTGTTAGTGTCTTCCATACTAACCAGAGTTTGACATGCAGACTGGTATCTTTCTACCTTGGCATTCATAGCATCCTGCTGCTGATGTGAATTAGGGGAAGAAACATTTTTTAAAAGACTTACCTAATGGAGGCTTTCTCAACTAATAATCAGAAATGGTTTTACTTACATTTTAAGAGTAATACATTCAGAGTGTGCAATTTCAATTATAAAATTAACATCATTTTTCCTTTATGTGATAAGTATAATGTGAGTGGTAGACTGAACTTACAGCTAATAAAGACTTTCGGTGATCTGCTGTAATTGGCATCAACAGATGGGCTCTGCACCTGAATCACCATGATTAAAAAGAATCCTTCATCACAAGCCGGCATATTGGGTCATGCAGAACCAGCAAGCTCATGCAATTTAAAACTTGCTGCTTTCTTTTATGTATCCCTTGTTCCCATGGATATAATTCTTTAAAATGCTTTTATAGCAGAATATCGAGCTCTTGGATGATCTGCTCAATTTACTGGCAGCTAGTTTGTTGGGGTTTTTTTTCCAGGAGTTAGGTAATCAATGAATTTTAACCAGGTCCTACAGTGAGAGCATTAGGTTGAATATCTGCATGGTACTTATTCTCAAACACATTACTGGATGTTCTTATTCTTGGATGACTGCTGTTGATCTTGCATGTCTCACTCTGATTACTAAGCAGGAAAAATTTATTGTCCTTGTATTTACTTATTCTGTGTCCCCTAAAGTTCACATAGTTAGCTATGACTTAGCTTCTTTTAGCAATTCTCTGTCAAACATTTTGTAATGCATCCCCCACCACTGCACCAACAACTGTAAATTATGAGTGACAAACAAATTTTAATACAGTTCTACAGCATCACTCGTCGTCATTTCCACCAGGGATGGTTTTCAAGCAGATCAATCATGTGTGAAACAGCAGATACTCGTATGGAAGCTGCGTGTCTTTATATATGGAGTACATTCATTTCTGCATCTCTGACTTATGAGTACTCCTCAGAGGACAAATTGTCTCTGCTTGCTGCAGCATGCAGAGGAACCAGATCTAAGATGTTTTCTGGAAGTACTTCAGAGCATATCTTAATGACTGTAAAAAGTTACTCTTGAAAGTAAAGCAGCTTTACGTATAATAGCCCAGTGTAGCCTTTCAACCTCTTTTTTGTCTGTATTGAATTGTAAAGCAGATGCTAAACTGTTTCACTTTCTGTGTTGCTGATTACGGAGACAGACATCAAGTCAAGCTTTAGTCAGGAGGACTTTTTCAGGTATGAGTTATAAACTCCTGAAAATAAATATTTACAATGGAAATGTTTGCAGTTTTCACTGTAACAGCATAAACTTGCCACTGTAATAACCCCTTCTGTATTCCTTCTCTTTTCTGCAAAATAAGTGTCTTTCTTCCGCACATGACTGTATATGTTGTGTGAATATTTTAATAAGGGTTTTCAGAAACAAAAATACATTTTCTTTCAAAATGAAAGTTCCCTTTCAGGCATCTAAAGCAGAAATACTGCTTTGAATAATAGTACTCTTAACTTCCTTGGCATGTTTTTTGTTTTCATGTTGCAGAAAGTTGTCAGAACTACAGCAGTGTGGAAGAGCCACACTTATCTTTACAAAGAAACTTTTGCTGCCATAGTTTTAGCCTCCAGATGAAAATTAACATTTGAAATTACTTCAGGGAGAATTGAAAAACAATGAAGCAAGATAGATAAATTTTTCAGCTTTATATATGCTGTCATTTTTGCAGGATATAGGGTAGTCAGGCTGATTTCCTGATGTATATACAAAGTGATTGAATTCTATACACCTGTATTAATCTTGAAGATTCAACTGTGTTTGATGCTGTTCTTTACTTCTAAATCATCAAAACATTAAAAAGGTGATGGAAGCCATCTGTCTTCAGTGAAGGAGATAACCCATTCTTAAGCACTATGTTGAACAGGCGAGACTTTCTGAAACATGTCCTTCACCTGTTTTGCAACAGCAGTGACAAATGGCAAAGAAGTTACTTTTTTTCTCCACACCCAAAGGCATACAGAAGTAACAGACCCTTTCACATGGAAGTGGTATCTCCAGGTTATATTGTGAAGCCACATGGCAAATTCACCAGAGCTCTCTTACTACCATTTCCCGCTGAAGGCTGATGGTAACAATTCCAATCTTTGAGCATCTTTTTAAACTTGGTACTTTTACTAGTGTTGAGGACAAAAAGCAACTGTGTGTAGTAAAAACTGGTAACTATCAAAGTCTGCACTTTACAACATTTGCCACATTATGGTGCATGAGAGTTTCTCTCAGCCTCTTCGTTTATAAGAGGGGATTTTAGCATTAACCGTGTTAGAGCAGTTGTCTTACACCATTTTCATGTTTCCTGCATTTTTCTGTCTTTTTGTCTTAAACAGCTGAGTGGTAGTTTTGTCTGTACAGGGAATGAGATGCCTCTGTTGCTTTCCATTCAGTGTAGAAGGCTGTAAAAGCAGAGCTAGTATAGTTTTCTCATAGGTAGAAAGTTGACTTAGGCTCCGTGTTAGTGTTACTTCTCTGAATCCTAATGTGTAGGCCAAGTGAAACAGGAGCACTGTTGGAAAACTGCTGATAGATCCATTACTAGGTAGAGCCACTTACGTTCTTCTTCATGTATGTGCGCCTACATTTAGCATAAAATACATGCCTGCCTTTCATAAATCTTTGGAAATTGTTTACAAGTACAAAGAAGCTCTAGAAATTATACTGAATAATTATTTAATATTTATTTGCTAATATAAATTCCCACATCCCATGCAGGCTGTTCTTTCATTTGCTTGTGAAACAACAGTTTGAGAAACTGATGATTTTTCTGTTGTCCATTGTGAAAGCCACAGAGGAAGAAAAAGCAATTCTTCTATCCTCTCCCCTGCAAAGACAGAGCAGCAGGAAATCAGGCATAAAGATTTGCAGAGCATATATAGATCTCTATCTCAAAGACAAGATGTTGGTTTGATTTCTCTGCTGTGAAGTCAGGCTAGAATATCATATGCTTTTGCATATCAGAATTAAGTAGAGAAATGGGAGACTACAGTAATTTAAGTAGATAGAGGTGAATCAGGCAAAAGGAAATGTTTCAGAGTTGTATTGCACTAAGGAGAAAATTGTGTGAAAAGTACTTTGTCATCTTAAAAACAATGTGACTATAAAATATGTCCTGGAAACAAGGAAGTTATGGTATTCCTGAAACTCAAGAGCTGAGCAAACTGTCCTTGTGAACCAAACACACTTTCAGAAAAGAACATGATGGAGGTGGCCATATATTGGTGTATTTGTTGCTCAGACTCCTAATTACCTAGATTATGCACTAGAATCTGTTTTTGTCCAACAAAGATGTGTACAATATCAGCCTTACAAAAGTACCTCAGATATCTGTATTTTGAGGGATGCGAATTATGAAAAACAGATGTTTGATGATATGGTTTCCACGTTCATAAAGAATAGCCATAAATTGGGCATGATGGGAAAGGTACCTGGCACCCTTGACAGAGTAGTGTTAACATGCCTGTCACTCAGTGAAGCCTAATACTAAAGCAGAAGAAGGAGCAGAGAAATGCAGTTTGTCAGGAAGAACACGTAGTCAAAGCACCTTTTTTTTCTGTGAAGTTTATTTTCCAGCCGGTCTTCAGCAGCCTGGAGGAAGCTTAGCAGCAGGTGTAGGAAGGCTTTTCGTCTTCTCATTTGCTGAAAAAAAAATGAGTGTCGCAAATTTACAGACTAGAGGTATTTCAGAAGCAAATGTATCAAGAAACAAATAAGGCAGCTTTTTTTTCCTCTTGTCACCATATCTGCATCTTTGAAACCTGTCATCTTTTCTCTATTCTGTATCCTTTTGTGGCAACTGAAATCTCTATATTGATATGACCACCAATGCACATGACAGCCTGGGTGATTTTGAAGCACTGCCTTTGAAAAAAAATGGTACAGGCTTATTGGATTAATTTCTTTTCCTATCCATCTGTATTCTTCCGTGCAGTTGCATATTCAGATGTAGACTCTGTGGAGATACCCTCTGCTGCTGCTAAATCGCATTCTGTTGCAAACATGCTCATGTTACTGTGTCTGTACTAAGCACAAATACACTCCACATGTTAGAATGGCTTTCCATGTTTACAGTTCACATGAAATACTGCGGTCTCCAGTAAAATATAATAAAAAGTAGAATTAAAAGGTTAGCGTTGCCCTTTCCTGCTTGAAGTCGTGAAAATAACTAATGTGCTCCCAAAATAAAAAATAAATAATAATGTTGGGAGAATTTGTTGCCATGCAGATTAAACTTTTACCATGATTATCTTGAAGGTAAAAGGAAAAATACCCAATACACATTTATTTGTTAATGACCTTCACATGTATCTTGATCTGACTGATATTCCTGTGATTCTGTTTCTATGACTGAGGAAGAAATGAATGTGCCAAAGTTTTTCAGCCTTAGATAAAAAAATATATTGTGAGTGATATATCTCACTCTTGAGATACCTATCAGGATAATAAAATTATGACAAATTTAGTCTTTCTAGCATTTTTACTTGTGCTTTATTGTAGACTAAATTACCCTATTTGTTCATCTGAGTAAAGTGTTCATGTTAATGCACTTAAACTCCCAGCACAAGTTTAAAAAATACAGCATCTTAATATCTTACTCACAAGCATAAGCAACATTCCTTCACAATAAGGGCCTTGGGGGAAAATAAAAGAAACAAGTAGCCAAAATGAACTCATATTTTTGAGCCAGAGAATAGTGATGATTTTATTACATCCTGATGCTTATGATTGACTCAACATGAAAACAGAAAGTAGAAATGGGAAAGACTAATTAGGTTCTTTTGTCCATTCCCCAAGGAACCTTCTACTGAAGGGGATAAAATGATCTTAAACTTCTCATCCATCATCAAAATTGATTCTGCATTACAAGTTGATATGAAGAATCCAGTCCAGCAAGTCAATTACCTAAGATTTTTGAGTTGGAAATGTTACAGGCAGCATTGTTTTTTACAAAATAAATTCCATATTTGTTAGTCTTCCCAAGCTCAGATGGGCTATTTAGAATGAGTGATTAAGAGGCATTCATATTTCCATGATGCAAATCACGCTTATTGAGAAGAATGCACAAATTAGAAACAAAAACAGCTTTCTTACTGGAAAATATTAATTCAGCTAAACCAAAACTTTCTGTTGAACTGCTTTCACAAAGACAGTTCAGGTTCAAATCATGGGCTCAAGGGTCCTGGAATAAGCTTTTAGTCAGAGCTGTGGCCTCAGGTGGAGAGCCAGTCCCTCACTTTGCTATTTGATCTGAGTCAGTTTGGACCTCTAGTTTGGACCATTCCCCAGATGAGTCACCTATCGTTTTCCTGACATGCTTGACTGTAATTAAACAATTTATTGTCTGTAGGGCATAAAGAGAGAGTCCATGTGTGAGTGAGACCAATTTTGTTTCTCTGTAGCCAGCACACTGCTGGAAAATACATCAAGGCCTCTAGTTGCAAATACAGTTATTCAAAGTATTCCTGTTTCATAGTAGAAAAAACCTGAAACACACTCACTGCAAGTCAGTGCCTAGCAGTGCTCTCTTAAAAGCTGTGCAAGGTAAAGATTCAAGACTCTGGCCTTATTCAGGTATCCCCCATAACCCGCCCTAGGGGATCCCTAACCCCTGGGAGTGCTACATGCAGAGCAGAATTTAGAAGATACAGGATTTATCCAGTCTGAGAAAGTGGTAAAGAGAGGAATAGACCATTTAACATTCCCACTGTGTGACAAACAAATTATGTGAAAGAGCTCTCTTCGATTATACTGGATGAACTACATTAAAATACAACTACATTGTTTTGTTGGAGTTTTTTAATTTCCTGCAGTTAAGATCAGAAAAAGCTGCTTTCTTGAGTGGCATAATGGTACATACATGGCCAGTTTTACTATGTACACAGCTTTTATTGCATTCAGATTTGCCTAATCTCAAGCTAACTGGATAAATCTGGACCATTTCTGTTGCTGCCAGTTCCTCTGTTCTCTGTCTGCAGTACTTCTGTGAGTAGTCAAAAGGTGTTATGGGAATGTGCTATTTATTCTTTGGGAAATCTTATGGCATTTTCATTTTATTTTGTTGATATAGAACAAACTGAGCTAGTATTGGAAACTTAGCCATGGAGAAATGTCAATCAATAAGTGTGTAACACTTTATTAGATGGAAAGTTAGCCAGTAGCATTAGCTGTAGCATTATAAAAATGTCTTAAATAGCATCTGCCAAGGGTGCACAAATAAAGTCTGTTCTCAGACTTAAAAATATATTCAAGTGCAGCAGTGACTTGTTTCTGAACATGGTGGAACTACTAATGTAGAGCTGGGGCAGGTAAGATTATTCAGAAATGTCTGGGGAGCTGGCATAATGTGGCTGCTGTATGTCATACCAAGCCTGTTCAATTCATTCAAACCCTACCTTGCATCCTCTTGTCTCTCAAGGTATGTTTGGATTGTGGCTGTGAGGGGCATAAACACCTTTTGTGTATTCATGGGCATTTAATATGTAATAATGCAGTTCCCACTACAGTGAAGCTCCAGTTCTGGACTGGGATTTCTAGATGGTACCATAACACAGGTGAAATAATGCATAGAGATGTGTGCTATTCCAGCCTAGTTAGATCTGTATCAATAAATTAAAGAAAATGCCATATGATATTCCAGAGAATAAATATCACATTCCTATAAAAATTTCTGATTACCCACAGAATCACTGCAGAATGGGATCAGAGGAAATGCCAAGAGAAATGATCCAGCAATAGCCAATATTTGATGTGTACGTGTATATGCACACACTTAGAAAATATGTATTTTCAAGCTAATTACCTAGTTTTGTGAAATGAGCTATTTTAAAGGGAAAAAAATGTCTTGAAGAATCAGTTTTGTCTTTACTCAAAAGATATAATTTTTTGAGCATCTCTATATTAAACTGGGATTTTAGAAGGGAGAAGTTTTTTAATTTTAGCTAGCTGTGAGACACTTGCATGTATTTCATAATACAATAGGGTTGTGGTTCATCACTACTCTACATTGTACAGGGCATGTTACAGGCCAAATGTTTTATGTTCTTTTTACATTTGGAAAGAGACAGAGAATTTACAGGTCAGTCTCCTCCTTTCCTTCATCCTTTGCAAGGTCTAGTGCTGACTTCTCTAAATATAGGAGGAAGTGGTATAGAAAGCCAGCCAAAGCACTGGTCAGTCCCATGGGAGCTATAGATAAAATTTCTACGTGCATCTCAGTCACTTAGTAATCTAAGCCGCGTTGAAAGCTAATGGGACTTGAAAGCACTTTGAAAATTTCATTTTCTGAAAGCCATTTTTCACATACAGTGATGTGCAGGCAGCAGGGCTTGCTGACTGACTAGCCGGAAACAGGTAGGATTTAGTCTGTGCTTGAAAATCAGCCAATTACTATTCACGGTGCTGTCCCTTGGCTGATAATGAGAGGAGGCTGTGTTTTTCCTGAACCAAGGATACAGTAGAAAGCTTCTCTGTAGCCTGTAGCTGCAGTGAGCAGGATTTGTCCCAATAAAGCATTTCAGCTTGCTTTTTAAGCAGCGTTTTCCTGAAATGTCAAGCTAACAAGATTCAGTCAGATTTGTTTCTTATTGACAATCCATCTAAGGCGCAGAAATAATGAATCACACAGAATCACAGAATCACAGAACGTTAGGGATTGGAAGGGACCTCAAAAGATCATCTAGTCCAATCCCCCTGCCGGAGCAGGAACACCTAGATGAGGTTGCACAGGAAGGCGTCCAGGCGGAACAGGAACAGGAAATGAAAAACATTTTAAATTCATAGCTCAGTCCTGATTAACCCACTTGAGTGTACCTGGGGTGACTTACTGAGGAATAGTGTTGCTGTGTACTGTTTTCAGGCAGTTTTTTTGCATTGTAAGATGGTATCGGTCCAAAAGGCCAAAAAAAGAAATGGTGGATTGGCTACAACTCAACTATAGATTCTGCATATATTTGATAAGGACAGATTATTCTGAAGCCTGGGCTAAAGTTAGTGTTAGGAGAAACCAAACGTTTTTTATTTGTTTATGAATTAAGTTCTGGTAGAATTCTTGCTTTAAAAATTGTGTTCTTTTTTACCTGACTTATGAGTTAATTACTGTTTCTGCAAACAAGTGGCTCCTCTCTACACCATCTCTGGATCTACTATGATGGAGGAATCAGTTAAAGTAAGGTTTTAAGCTGAGGGGAAGGTTTTTTTCCATACTCCACATAGTAGCCATAGCCTCAGGCTTCCTTGCTTGGGCTGCCTGCTGACTTAACATACTTACAGGGAACCAGCTTCATTGGAAGTTCATCCAAAATTTGTTTATTGGTATTTTTCTAGTGCAAGAGAGATTTCCAAGAAAGTATTATCAGGAAAGCCAGCATATCTGTATAATTACAATATAGCCCTGCTGAAGATCACGTAATAATTAATATTTGTAAGGCTAAAATTAGAAAATGCATTTCAGAGACCATCACAGTCAACACTATAGGTCAAATGAAATAAAGTGATAAAAGCACAAATATGTCTTTTCAGCTCATTACAGGGTTTTTGTTTAATTTCACTGAGATCTTTAATGCACAAAATGTCTGGGGTTGGGATATGCAGAAGCAACAAATAATAGTTAATACTGAAGTATGACAGCTATTAACGAATAATGCTGAAGCATTTATGGCCAAGTTCTGCCAGTACTAATGTTAGTTGCCTTTTAGTGTGTTAATTCTTACAATGATGATGAGGAGTCTTCAGTAAAAGTGAATAGGTGCATGGCACTGGGGTATGTTTTACTCTCAATGCTGATTTAGTTTCTGGAGCAAAGTTGGGAGGACTTTACTTAAAGCATTAGAAGCATCCAGATTATATGTGCTGATTATTTTCATCATTTTCTTGACACCTTAAGATACAAAAGACTGATCTGCATGCATTTGGATAGCTATTGGTGAGTGGTGGGCCCATATGGTTTAGTGATATCTTGACCACAGTTGTATCTCAGGCTTAAAAATTATTCACAGTATTTATAGGAGCGCACATACTGTGCCTATAAAAACATACTCTTGTATAAAACTTGAAAGTCAATTTAAGTGCATATGTTATGGTAGAAAACAAATGTCTAAACCTATTTTGAGATAAGTTATTGCAGAAAGACTTCATGATCACTGCCTGAGTTTTTTAAGTTTTGATAGCAGAGCTC
This sequence comes from Mesitornis unicolor, assembly GCF_000695765.1. Classification (NCBI taxonomy): domain Eukaryota; kingdom Metazoa; phylum Chordata; class Aves; order Mesitornithiformes; family Mesitornithidae; genus Mesitornis; species Mesitornis unicolor. The sequence goes on along the minus strand of NW_010170897.1, from coordinate 67,884 downwards.
TGTTCTGGACTTCACGGGCTTCCATGGAGGCCTTAAACCATTAAGAACTCCTGAAAGGGTGAGTGAAAGTTAAATACGTGCTGCCATTCCTGTTCAATGAGCATATGGTAAAGACTGCTCTTGACAAATCAGATTCTCAGCAACTGATCAGATCCTCAAAGTTATCTTCCATTCAGAAGCCAACTTATTTGGGAAGGACAGAGATGAGCCAGCGTACAGCTGCACTACTGTGTGGCAGTGGCAATGCAATTACAAAGAAATACTGAACTAATAGTTTATCTTGCTATTTGATGTGTTCTGGCTAAATCAGCACAATCAGGGTCCATCACTTTTCTTTGTATTGTGGTGTAGTATTTTAAGTAGAAAGACCAAGACGTATTTAATTTCATTTCATTTCATTTCATTTCCTTTACTTTACTTTACTTTACTTTACGAAGAAGTGGAACCTAATCTTACACTCATTAGTCTACACCTGGTCATGCAAAGAGGTGTCCAGGTTTGCAGAACTACTGACCGCTGAAGAGCTTCCTGTGAGGCAACTGGGAGGCTGACAAAACTGAACACTCAGGAAAATCTGATCACATAATGATGTGCCTGCAAATTCCTGTTGATAAAATCTTGGGCACGTTGCCTTATTGAGTAGGGAAAAAATGTATTTCAGTTAAGGGAGATGTTCCCTTGCCTGCGGTCAGTGATATTTTTAGTTTAAAGTAGCATTTACTGGCAGTTTTTTACATAACTTTTTCCAAAAGCACGTTTTGTTCTTACCTCCAAATTCCAGCATGGTTAAAAGAGCAAATAACGTGCACTCGTGGATTATCAGACCACTGGACTGGCAGAGCATTAGTTACCCTGGCATTTTACTTCCTTCTACAAAATTATTTGTAAGTTATCCTACTAAAAGCTAGTCTGCCCCATTTAAGAGGTTCATTAGGAAAAGGAGAATTCTTGAACTTTTAAATCTATTAGCTTGTAGTCTGTTCTCTCAGTATTTTTTCTTTTAAATCTCTGGTTTTATGCTTTCATGTGTGTTTTGAGCAATTTCTGCTACTTAATGGGTTTTGGGTTTTTTTGACAGTGTAGTTGCAAAGGCAATAATTGCTTTTTGGCTTTCTTTGCCATGTAGCCATATCTGTTAATAAGAAAACATTTACTGTATCTCAGGTTCATTTTGAAGGGATCATACATAGTTAAAGAATGAGGGCTAAAATGCAGCTCCCTCTAGGCGGTCGTATTAGGGAGTTGTCCTTGAGTGGTCAAGTTGTAGGCAGTCGCAATAGCAAGCAGCAAGCTTTGGTTCAGTAAAACGCAAAGGCAATTATTATTGCTACTAAAAACTGCAGTAAGCATTAGGTGAGGGGACTATTTTATAATCCCCTCCTCACACTAGGTAGATGCATCGGCTCATTGGGAGGAGGTTTATTGCGTGCTTTTCAAGATGGAATTTAACTGCTGCAGATTGAAGTCTCGCATCTTGTCAGTGCGCTGCCTCCATCAATACGTGCTAGTGGCTACCACTGCCCCGGCACTGTCCCTGGGGAGCCTTTGGAGCTTAAAGGTATCCATTCATTTTCTGCACATTCCTAGCTTTAATATCTATCATTGAATTTGGTCTCAGGTGGGCCAAACACTGGCTTGTGGATTTGACATTCTATGCTAGAAATAGGTTTTAGAAGCTATTTGTTCCTTGTTTAAGCTACTTGCTTTTCTAGAAATTGAAAAATAACCCATAGATTTACAAATCCCATCTGAGTAAGCACTGGGAACATTTAAAGATTCAGGTTTTACTCCTTTCTTTGTGTGTTTGCTTTCTCTCCTATGGCTGTGCACTTTTTCCTGTATTCTGGGCTAGTTTATCACGTTCAAATTGGTCACATACAGTTAGAACTGGTCTCATAATAACAAGCAGAAATAGAGGCTCTAGAAAGCTCTGCGTACAGAAGCAGCTTCCTAAGAATTTAAACCATTCTTAAAAGCTGTGTGATTTTCCATTTCATAATATGTTTTCATTCCCAGAGCAGCAACTAGCAACTACTGGTAATACAGCTAATGGTTGTGATATATACAACCGATCATTTCTGTTGAGGTTTTTCAATAATGCATTTAATTAGCTTGGGGTTTGAAGGCTTGATTTCTTTTTTCTTATTTTCATTTGCTTTTCATCTTCTGGTAGCAGTATGTTGTTGATTTCCTTTTTTTTTTCACAGCCGAAATCTTTGATACCAACTACTACTATATTGTGTAGCTAATAGGGTACACCACAGGCTTACTGTTTAGGCAGCACAGTACCTTCTCTTCAGACCTTCTCCTGCTGCAAGGGGGCAACTGCTGAGAACAGCCTTCCTGCCTATTGTGCACACATCTGTTAAGCTGCTGCTTAGAACAATTATAGGCTCTTTCTCTCCCTACCACAAGTCTCTGGAATCAAATTGTTCAGCTCTTCATGACAATAATTCCTCCAACCCTACCTAGCCTCTAATGCTTTTCAATTCTGGCTGGAGACAAGCAATAATTTATTCATATGTCAGAATATAATTTGAAAAATGTCAAGAAGAGAAGGAAAAATGTGGAAGAAAATAATTACTTTCTGAGACTTTAAGGCAGGTTTTTGGGTGGTTTTTTTTTCCTTTCAGTGTCCTGAACAGGAAAGAAGTTTGGAGGCTACATGTAAGAATTGGAGAGGAAAAGCAGGAAAACACTTGAGAATACTTAAGGAGAACTGGAAATCCTGTCAAGTACTTTTAATTATAATTGTCTTATCATTTGGATAGTAAGATTGAGAAGAGTGTACTCAGCACTGCAAAATAGGACATTTCTTCTAGAAGAATATTTGAAATCAAGCTTGAAAGACTTGTCAGTGCTCATCTCATTCTCAGGCCTGCAAAATGCTATTAGTTTTTCAAAAGATTTATTTTTCTCATAATTTATTATCTTCTTTTTTTCTTTATAAAGAATGACAAATTCAGTGTCTTTAGGAAGAAATTACTGTTCAGGATCTCTCCTCAGTTCTAATTTGTGATTTCAGGATCTGAAATATAGGAATCTTTAAATTGTGAGACAAATTACTCAGTCTGTATTTGAAAAAAAAAAAACAAACAAAACAAACCAGGAATATATTGTTAGGTTATCCCAGAGCTGTCAAAAGCAAATGACTGTTACAAAGCAGGGCCCAACCATCTTGTGTCTCAAGTGAATCTGCAGGAATGAAAACTGAAATAATACATAAAGAAACTTGCTACATTACCCCTCAGTTTCTCAAAGATTCTGGCTTCTTGCAAGGGGAATAGGACTATGTTTTCTCACCTTTCCTTCATCTTTACCGAAAACATATTCAGATGAACAGTCTTGAAACACCACATAATCCTATGGTGGCAGAATGCAGTGGAGCCATTTAGATTTTCTCCATTGAACCAGGTTGTGAATAAGGATTCCTGAAGCAATAGTATTGTTCATTTTTGTCCTTAATCAAGCTTAAATAATCTTAATCATGTGTCATGAACTTACAGACTCTTTCCAGGGCACCACTCTGGAAAACTACCTTTCCCTAGTCCTATTTTTAGCTATACTTCTTCAAATATGATAGCAATAGTAATTTTGCTGAATATTTGTTTGAGATTTGAGAGGAAAGAAGGAGCTATATGAAGACTGTATTTTCCTAGAGTGAGTAAAATAGTCTCCTTCCTTTTACCAGTAGGAGATGTTGGTCCAAAATTTTTCTAATGCTCTTGTGCCTTTAATTGCCCAAAAGGCTATATTGAATGCTATATTATTAAAACACACACAAGCTAAACTTTCACTATAATGTGTATTAATTATCGTACTGTGACATTGAAAATTGTACTCAAACCATGTCTGTAATACATATCCAGGATGCTTAAGTAGAAGTAAAATACTGTAAATTGACATATGGTGAAGAGTGATTTCACTCTTATCATACTTCAGAATTAAGTCTCACAAAAGTATCAACTGTTCTGTAAATTAAAAGAAAAGATGTCCAGTTTTGCAGCCACAACATCATCTTGAATTTGGTAATTTCAGAAACTGTAGTCTTAGATTCTGCTGTTATTTCCACTCTGAGACCTTCTGATGTTCCTTGTGTTCTAACAGCCATAGCTTCCTGATGTTTTAAATGGCTTTTTCTCCTGTCTTCATGTATGTGAACTACCAAAGCAAGTAAAAGACAAGTTGAGTGGCTATAGGGTAACCAGTGAAACTAACTATATGTGCAGCTTTTTTAAAAGCAGAGAAAGTAAGGAGAAGAATACATTGCTTCTTTAAATGCTCTGTGCAAATTATGGATGATAAAATTATCCCTTTAAATTGCTGAAAATAAAAATAAATCTTAAAATTCAGAAGTTTTAGACTATTACTATCCTTTTCCTTAAACTTGAGTTCTAAGTAAGTTACATCATGATTGTGATGTTATTAGCCTAGTGAGTTGGTTTTAACTTGCCTATAATATCATAGAATTCCAAAGTCATAGAATTACAGAACAGTTTGGGTTCAAGGGACCTTCAGAGATCATTCAGTCCAGCCTCCCTGCTATGATAAAATAGTAATAATATATTACTACATTTTCACTATGTACTTGACTTTCAGAGCTCAACGTACCAAAATTACCAAATTTGTCAGTGTTTGGTTTTGTAATGCTTTGAACGTTGGTTTCTTCACAAGAGGAACATCACTAGAGGAACATTTAGGACAATACGTTATCCATTTTTCCTTCAGTTAACTGACTTAAGGCATTCCTCTAAATGAGCCACTAATTGCTTACTGCGGTGTGGCAGTTCAGTAATGAATTCAGTAGGGATGTTAAGTTGATAAGACCTGATAGCCTTTTACATTTGTATATTCTTATTACCTCAGTGATGTTAAAGCAGTGGTTTAAAATTGGGGTAGCACACAGAATGTCATGAGTAAGATATGTAGGCTAGAAACGGACAGGACCGGGCATAAACAAGGTGGTGTGGTTGTTCTCAACATTTTACGTTTCTGTAACATCTCCTGTAACCAGCGTTAGCACGACGCTAGAGGAAGTCCTGTGTGTTGGTCTCCAGAAGCGCACAGGTTGCTGGGGAAAGCACTGCAGAGGACATGACTGCCATGGCACCCCAGGGTTCTTTACCGCTTCTCCCGCTGTTTTGCAAAGTGATGTACTGCAGCAAAGAACTGTAACTTCTGTCTCACTTCAGGAAGTACAATTTAGGAGCTGGGGTAATTTGATGGATAGTGTATACTAAGAAAAATATTAGAAACCGGGAAAGGCCACATAGTCCATTGAGGCTCATTTCATTCCAAATACACCTTCCCTAGGTTATCATCCAATTGTTAAGAGAAAGAGTAATGTTATCCATTTTTTATAATTCCACTTCTGGGTATTACGGAGATAAATACTGAAATGCTGGAGAACTAACTTTCTTTCAGAGCACTATTTCAGAGGAATGATACTTAAATGCAGATAGGTGGGATGACAGAAAAGAAATTGACCCTAAATGAAAAGTATGATGATAGTGATATGAATATATGTATATAGTCAAGGTTTCTCAAAGTTCTCCAGAGACAGGCTTCCAATCAGGAGACTTTCAGAAAGTAACCTTTCCTTTGATTTATTGTTTCAGGACCAATGCAGGAGACAATATATGACTTCTGGAGAATGGTGTGGCATGAAAACACAGCCAGCATAATCATGGTTACTAATCTCGTAGAAGTGGGAAGGGTAAGTGATTTTTGTACTTAAAAAGATGAAAGACTTCCAAGGTGTTTGCTTTTGGAAATTAAATAGCAGACCAACAGGATGCTTATATACTGAGTATAGCACATAAAATATTTATGACTGCCTCTGCTAAGAGGTTCATTATCAATTATTTTTAAACATGCTTTGGATGCTTGGCTTTGATAACATTAGCACAATGGAAAAGTAACTGATAAAGCTGCATTCTGTACAGCACAGCCTGCAAAGACTGCCGAAGAGGGTAAGCGTCATGTCTTTCTATATACCTCAGGCATACCATTTCTATGAAGGGAAACCAGGGAAGTGGTTGCAGAACAACGTTTGGAGTCTTCTTTTTTTTAAGGGAGGCTGAGGAGGAGTAATTCTGAAACAGATTTCTCAGAAAAGTATTTAAACTACAACATTGCACTTCTTCATAATATATTAGTCTAAATCAACCTGATATGTTTGGATTTTCCTTCCTGTAAGCCTTCTAGACTAAACCAGAAAAAAATTAGCTTTATTCACTTGTACACTAAATTTGTTGACCAGGAGGTCTTCTTCAGGAGCTGAGTAGTAAAGGAAAGCTTGAGTTACCTGGTAGCTACTGTGTACTTTTATTTCTTTGCTTGATAACTTCTAAAGGAGGCCTCCTACTCAAGTCATTATGGCTAATTTTGTTTTCAACAAGTATTGAATGAACCATTTTCTTTGTTTCTCCCAACCATCAATAACTGAGCCTTTTAATTTACCACTTTGTCTATGCACTAGTGTCTTAGTTCTCATCTGGGATGTTTTTTTCAAGAAAATTTGCTTGGGAATTGAGCATATAGCTTTCATTTGGAATGGAAAAAAACCCACTGCTTTTATTGCTACTACTGCAATTATTGTAAATCACAGTGTTGAAATAAGAAGTGCACATATCTTGGTGTGAGCCACGTGGTTTTAAGAGATGTTTTTAATTTCATACCGGTGAAGTGGCTGATACCTCTCTGCCCTGTGGCACTGGCATGAGGAGACGTGCCACTGCTTGTGTGGTGTGAGTCACTGTGTCGGATATTGTCTCCTTTTTAGCAAGTCCAATATATTCTCAATATATATATATATATTCTCAATATATTCTTCCTTATGTCCTTTGTCAATTATTAGTATAAATCCTAATGTTTAGATATCTTTGTGCCCAAGCCTGCCAACAGATCAGATGCCGGTATTATTTTTAGATATAAAAAAGATGGGATTTGTGACTGCAATTAACACCTGCTGCAGGAACACATGTATGACTAATTGCAGAGACAAAAATGGATCATGGAGGCCACTGTAAAAACTCAGTCCCTTGGGTGAGGAAGAAGGTAGATATAGTTGGATAGTCGCATATTGGTTCAAAACAGATGGATTTGTAAGAATAGGAAGCTCTCCAGCAAACCTCTTTGTGAGAGCTTTATACACATTCATAAGTACCCAAGCATGCAACTTAAAAAGAGATGTTTTCAGGGTATGGATAAACAGCCTTTAGAGCAAAAATAGCCTACTGCATGGAGCCACATACTGTTTTCTTAAAATCCGTGTTTGAAAGCATCAATTAAAGTGAACTGGCAGGCCAAGGAGGCGCCCGTCTTGGTGCCAGCATTGGTGGCCTCAACTCACAACGTGTAGTTACACAGCACATTGCCTTAGCAGCAAGCAACAGTTTGTGCTACCATGGGTGCAAGAGTCCTGGTGAGATGCAGATCTGCAGCTTTGTTGTTTCTGGCAGTGGTAGAAATGACTTTGCTCTCACTATCTCTGGAGGCCAACATAGGTGAGATCAGAGAGCAGAAATTGAAATGAGCTTTTAATGGAAATGAGATCGTATGAGCCACAGAACAATGCAGTCACTCCTCCACTGATGTTTCTGTCCTGCTCCCAGGGCTGGAAACATCAGCAGCAAGGAGGCATGTTAAAAACACACCATCTGTCCTGCAACCCCTAACACAAGCTCTGTTCCACCTTGATTAGTAATTATTCTAATGGA
>NW_010170897.1:42063-60132 GCF_000695765.1 Mesitornis unicolor | reverse complement strand
CTGCAGAGCAAACCTTGTAACCTTTCCAACCTTGAGATTTGCTATCTCAATTGCTACTGCTGGCATAAGATTTATAGGGGGCTATTATTTTTAATTTTTAACCCTCTTGACCCATTGTAAGCAAAGGAGGAAAATTCCTTTATATTTTCAGGAAAGGGGAATATCTATTTAATATGTTTGCCACACAGTGTACGTCCTTCATGAATTAATCATTTAGGGGGCGTATGTGTATTTGTTTACCAGGACTGGCTGGATAGTCATTAAATCAGTGCTAGGAACTTGCTTCTTGCCCTGGAGCATTATGCATCAGGACTGTTTTAATTGTGGATGGAGGAATCACCATGAGGCTGTCCCTAATGCAAGCACCTGCTGCAAATGACTCAGTCCCCGCATTACCCTCCAGCAGGGTCTGGGTACATCTGCCAATATCTGTCATTATCTGAGGCACACTTGTCAAAACCATGCATCCCTTTAAGCTCTTGTGTGTTCCAGCAAGGGACCCTTGTCAGTGTTTCTGGCACCTGCAGACTGCTGTGCACCTGGTATTTAAATGGCACAGAAATGTGTTTTGATTGTTTTCGCTCTTTAATGAACCCACCTGAGGGACATTTAGCTCTTTATCGAGTAGCCTGTTACCCAGTCACTCACATTTACACTGCTTGTGTGGAAATTCAGAACTCACTTGTGCTGTTATACTAATCCATCTGCCAGAAGTCTTATCACAAAATCTGCAGGGCTCCCTAAGGAGACTTTTGTACTGGTAATTTAAGCTAATGATTTCTAAACATATTTAGTCAGTTTTATGAAGACCTCATTAGAATGTGACTGTTTATTAAAAATCTAAATGAGGTCTCGCAGTCATTTAGAAAAATCATTGCTGAGTTGCATGAATAGTTCTTTGATAACGGATGATGAAGTGGGTTTTGGTTAAGATTGGCCTAGGTTGGCATAAGAACTCTTACAAAAACCTAAACAAAGAAGCAGCCCTTGAAGCAGCCTTGAAAAAGAGAAATCTCTGTCTTTCCACTCACAGTGAAGTTCACAAAAAGGGAATGAGAAGTAATTAATGGTATAATATACCTACATTTTAGTGCAAGAATCAGAATTTTCCAAACCACACACTAGCAGGTAAAAAGCTAAACCAAGACTCATATATCAGCGTGACCACAAGCTATTTCAAAATAATGTATTTTGGATTATATTAATGCAAGAGGCTTCCGTGCTCATATTTGTAAGGGGTAGAGCAACGAAGATGGTGTAATTTCAGACATCCTTTCCTTAGAGATTTAGCATAATCTCGTGGATTATTCTAGAAGGAAAAAAAACCTTTTTATCCCATCTGCGTAGGAGTGATCAGAAAACACAAGAGAACATCTTGCTTACTCCAAGAGGCTGGTCTGGATTACAGGTTTCAAGAGACAGAGCTGGATACTTCTGTGGAAAGCAATGGGAACTGGATCAAGATCTTTAAGTACTGGCCAAAGTCTCAGGCTGCCTCTTGAAGTGTTTCAGTGTTTGCACACATTGAAACATTACTTTCCTCCTTAAAGAGTTATTCGGGGAAGATTTAGAATATATTCAATTGTGCCATCTAGCTGTCACCTCCATTCTTTGCTCAGGTTGGGCTGGTACTTGGTTGGTAGAATCAAACTTGGCCTGCCACATCATTTGTCATTTGTCAGTAGTCACTTTCTCTCCCACTCCTTGTTTTTGCTTGAGGCAGAAGAAATTTAGTAATATCTGATTAATAAATGGTGAAATGCACTGATGAAATTCAGTGGAGGTGGTTGATATATAAATGCGCTACAAGAACTTACAATTGTCTATCATGCTTTTAATACAACAAAGTATTTACCAAAAAATAATCACTGGAAATAATGATAAAAAATAAAACCTCACCCCAGGAGCATAGTAATTACAGTAATTAGAGTTTTGCAATTATTATCCAGAATTAGAAAACAGCCTGTGCTAATAGTGTTAATAAGCACACAAAAGACCCTTTTTTTGAAAGGGGGCAAGGTTGACTCCAACAGAATGGATGTGACATGAACAGGAGACTGAAGGTCAGCCATAGACTGGTAAATAGCCCCTGTGCCTGCACGCACACCTTGGTGCTCCTGAAACAGCCTCTCATGGCCATCTTACCTCTCAGGAGTGTTGTGCTTTCCTGATAACCATCTCACACACCTCCTGGTGACATTTCCCTCCCAGGAGCTGGCAAGACTGTATCTGCCTTGAACCCTGTAATAAAGCGATGAACACAGTGGTGAGTTAGCTTTCCCTATGCTTGTTTCACTGGACCTGCGGTTGGACACTTTACATACATGGCACTCTCATCTGCCTTGCTCCAAAAATGTTGATGACTCTGACTTTTCATGCTTAAAAGAGTATTGGCATCCACATGACAGCGAGTAGGCCCATACAGTGGTCTTCTGTCAGAGGGGAAATATCTCCTTGCTGCTGGCTGACTAAAAAAGCATTCCTTGTAAGATAAGATCTGTCAGAAAAGAGTTGTTCTTCTCAGGGAAGTCTGTATGGGCTCAGCCCTAAGCAGTCGTATGTGCACGTGCTTGGGCCTTGGGTGCTCAAGATGTGCAGCCTTGGTCAGTGTTCAAAAGTCGTTTCTAAAACAGATACAGATATGTTTCCTTAACAAACGAAACCCAGAAGTCTTTATATTGAACTAGATCTTCTTCAGGTCTACCTGATGATCTGTTTATGTTATAGACAGACATTACACATCCGAGGAAAACTGCCAAATAAAGCCTTGTCCAAAGACTTCTTACTTAAAACATACTGCAAGAACCAAACAAAAACTTCATAAGCAATTCCAGCTACATAAAAACTGGGTGAGATTTCCAATGGACTTTGCCACCTATTCTTAGAATAAAAAAGGAGATTTTTGACACAAAGCTATTATGAAGCTTGAACTTTGCATTTTACAAGTTTCTAGAATCTTCCATGTAGAAGAACCCTCTAATAAACAAAGGTAAATTCAGATTGTATTTAAGATTCATATCACCCATTACAGAGATATTGCAGAGGTGAAACACAGTAACTCTCTAACATGGCTCACAAACAGCACATTTGTATTAAGTATAAATGGCAGAATACTCTATCTAATTGAAACTGCCTCTAAATGTAATAAGCCAAATTACCTGCATTGGAATTAGTTCAGGACACTTACATTAGCACTCCTTAGGAGGTGTGTCAAAGAGTTTGTAAGCATAGTGGTGACTAAGATTTCATTTTAACTTTTCTGCTGAAAGAAAGAAACAGCATTATATAAATTAGAGGGGGAAAGGTTGCTGTATGCAACCCTTCCCTACCTCTAGGTAATTCTTGTCTCAGCTTCTAAAACTATAAATGGTGTCCTTCACCATCTAGAGAAATTCTTTTTCTTAATCAGTTTACCCAGAAAAACTGGGACCTGTGCTTATGATACATATATGTTATTATATATTCTGTTGTTTAACTTTTGGTTTCACTGTAATTCCAGTATCTCTTGTTGGATAGAATTTATACTTTTACAGAGTATCAGTGAGAAAAAAAAGAAAATTTAAAACTATTGTTAATCTTTCAGTGAACCCTTCTAGTCGTCAAAACAGATTTCAGCTTTCTAGACTTCTAACCAGAAATAACAAATTGACATTACTCCATTATGCATAGCAAGGGAGGAGCCCTTCGGGAGAAGAATTGGCGGCTGTTCTTCAGGAAGGAGAAGAAAGGACTCTTTGCAATCATTTAATAAAGATGTCCCCAGATTAGCAATGTTAGCATCATCAAACAGGACATCAACCTGCAAGCGTTCAGCACTGTCCCATGTCACTCAAAGCAGACATGATTTCAGCTCTCAGTGTTTTGATGCATTCTCGTTTCCAGTAAAAGCTGTATTTCAAAGAATGTTAATCAACAGAGATTAATATCTTAATGCTCACTAATCCAATTGTGATGATAATTCACTTTGAGAAATAAATAAAAGAGGTTTAGGTATACACAAATGCATTGGCCCCCTTCTTGGGTGAGCTGCTGAGGTGCTGCCAAGGTGTAAGATGCAAGTGTAAGTGCAGGAGGGCTTCAAGTATTTCAAGGTTAGCGAAACGGCTTCATCACTGCAAGTCTACTCACCTCTGCAGTCTCATGGAATTAATCTCTTCGTTTCTCTGTGAAGGAAGAAGTATCCTGGGGGCACCAACAGTTTTGCCTTACCCAGTAGAGTAACATGTAGAGCTTTCTAACCTAACATCAAATGATCAGGTTTTGGAGCCAGAAGGCAATCTGCTAACTTGGTGGTACTCTGTAGCTCAACTAATGGCATGGGTTTGCTCTTGGAACGGAAGCATGAATCAGCGCACAGGCTGTTCTGCTCGATGCAGGCACATCAGGTCCTCAGAGAACAGGATCTGAGCAATATGCCCATGATTTCACAGTTGTGTAAGGGATTAAGACAGGCTTGGAGGAGCTGCAACTAATCCTGTAACCATCCTTCATCTTGGCACGGGACCACCCTTCTCATGTGTTCTCTGCTCAGCCTTTTTTCTTCCAGGACTGTACTAAAGTGCACTGGTTTACAGTCTTTTCTAATGACCAGTGGGAGACAAAATTGCCTAAACATAAGCAATGAAATACAGGCAATCCATATTCTTCTGTTCGTATTAGCAATGAAGGTGGGAATATTACAACAGCTTTAAACTTGGGTTACCTTTACCCTAAAGCAGTTCTTCTAGAATAATTCTATTTTATGGCCAAAGGAAGGTCACACGATGGGTTTGGTCTGTCAGCCTAATTTCATCTAACCCAAGCTACCAGCTTGATGGTACACTAACACTATACCTGATTCTTAAGAACGAAGGGATCGCACTCGTTGCCTCAGGTGGAAAGCATTAGTGTATGGCTACTAGTGAACATAGCCAGAAAGCCAGCTATTTTGGGCAGAAATTGAATGAGGGGTGCATCCACCTTGCACCCTAGGATTGTGGTGCTGGGGCAACGTAGGGCAGCAGAAGGTGGAGAATTATGTCAGCTCTGAGGCGTCACTGGAAGGAGTCAGACTGAGCTAGTAAAATTCATGGAGACATCTTTTCCCCTCTGGGAGCTGTGAACAACATAAAGACTTCTGACTACCGTTATACAGACCCATTCATCTGATGGTGCCAAGCAGTATCTAAAATGTTGTATTTCTCAGTGCTCTTCCATACCTCTTTTAGAAACCTGTAAAATGAGGTATAAATCAATTGACTGACTTGCTGAAAAGCAAACAAAGAAAATGGAAAAAAGGAAGACTGGGGTTTATCTTCTGTCAAAGGTTGTTTTATAACTTATAAAACGTTCTTAAATCACAATACATTTTTTGTTTGAAAGGTATTTATACAGAAGTACTTTCAATTATTGGATGTCCTTTTACTTTGAGTCAGCCAAATAAAAGTATATGATGTTATCCTAGCTACATCTTTAAAATCTGTTAAAAATTTTCACCCATAAGCTTGGTTGGCTATTTCATTTTATATCCTAGAGATTTCACTTTGAAATTTATGTCTGACTTATCATCGTTACTTAGTTCAGGATTAATTTTAAATTAGAATCTATAATACTGCTCTTCACTAACGACAATCCATGCAGTGCATAGCCAGTTATATCACCTTTTTGCTAAGAATATTTCAGAATCAAAGGAAATTGGAAACTTTGAATAATCAGTGTTATTTAAACTGTTCTGTATGAACTACAAAGTATATTTCACAGCCAGCTCACATATTAATTCTGTAATATTCCTCCTATTCCAAGCCTCTAAGTAAATGAATTACTGTCCTGGCTTTCATACTGCCTTTAGCTAAATGTGTCACATTGCCAAATGGCTAAATATACAGCTTCAGAAGTCACAATTTGTGTTCATTAGCTATCCACTGCCTACATTGTTTATTATATTTAGAAGTAGCAACAACAACTTTCCACCTTCATTTTTAATTCTTAGCTTCTTGCATTAGACTATTTTGCTGGGGGATGGAGCTAGGTGATGGAAGTAGATAACCATCTTCTTCAAATTTCCAAATTATTAGTAAAATAAACGTGTTTGGAACAATTGGACAGTGTACCTTGGGATGAATAGATTAAACCAGAGCATTTTCATTATGTCTGGCAATCACCCTTTTATCTCATCTTGTGATGAACATCTGTATTTTTTGGCACGTTGTTAGGCTATAAACATGGGGTGGTTTTGAACAAACTCTCAATTATAGTTCTGCTCAGATGAGATTTCAAAATCATGTTTTCTACTTTGTGGATGATATTTACTGTTACGGTAGCAACTGTATGAAAAAAATGTCTAATGCATTTAATATTCAGTTCTGGATTCATGTATCAATTATTTAGCTAAACCTTCTGTTAGTAAGTTTTTTTGTAAAACATGTACCAAATGTTTATAAAAAGGGAAAGAGATTCATCAAGTCACAGTAGCTAAAGCTGTGCTAAAAAGAAAAAATGAACATATGTTACTAGCAGTGTTTCTCATATTTGATGAGTAAAACCATACTCTATTTTGTTGCAATTGTCTTTCCTTGTACAAATAAAGGCCCTGATCCAATAAGCATTTATAAGTGTGATTTTGATTTACACTATTTAATCTACTTCTGTCTTTAAGACACTTTTGCATTTATCTGAGGGGTCCTGGAGGAGATGGGAGACTGGTCTGTAACCATGTACTTAACTTTTGGCTCATCAGGAGTCCACAGAGTTCCCATGTCTAGAGCTCAGCACACGCGGTAGCATTGCAGAACAGGAGCCAAAAGTAGGAAAAAAGCCCAAGTAATAAAAAAAAGAAGTTGATTTCCCCTCCACCCCTGTCCTCCCAGTGAGTGAATCATTTAGTGTTGGTCTGTGGCTCTGACTGCGGCTCTGGCATCGTTCCCGTCGCTGTTACAGCCCCTGTTCCACTTGGGAGAGTTTTCAGGAAATTGTGTTGTCATGGATCCTTCTGCTCAGCTCCGATCTGCTCCGTGCCCAAAGTCCCCTGTGCAGGAGAGTAAGAAATCCTTGGTGGGCCCAAACTGCATGAGGCACAAAAGGCTATAAACTCTGTGCAACACCCCCCAATGCTTCCCTAATTATTCCACTGTATCATCTTAAATAAGGTTTAAAAAAAAAAGAACAGAAGCAAATTCAACACTTGAGGCATAAGAAGGTGGGGACTGTGCTCTTCTAAATTGGTCTTTCTAAACGTCCGTGTTTCTTAGTCGTAATCCAGACTGTCTAGACTTACCAAGTTAGAAACAGGCATGTTTTCCTTCAAGGCTGAGCAATTTAATTCAGACAGGGTTGGGTTTTTTTTCCCCATTGTTTATTTTACTAAACTAGAACTGTTTTGAGGATGGCAGACACCTATCAGGAAGAAATGAGGCTAAAGTTAGCAACAAGAGATGTGCTGATCGGTAGCGCTGTGCCTAGGATCGCCACTGCAGCTGCTCCCTTCCTACGTGCGTTGGCCATCTCCACGTGGTTCAGGTTCCACCTGTGGAAAGGAGAAGTGAACAGGCAGGAAAAGGAAATCAGGTCCAGAGACAGGGCTGTCAGTGGGCAGCTCCAGCCCGGAGGCAGTGTGAATCATCTTATGCACATGAAAGTCGAAATAACCATCTTAGCCATAGGTTGGAAAACCCTGTTTCAGAGAGTTCTCAGCAGTGACTCTAAGGGGTCAGTTTTCTGGCCTAAGGTGTTTGAACGATGTGAATTATTTGGATTGTTTTAACAACACAGACAAAACAGTGAGCAGTCAATGTTTTTCACTTAGCTTCTGTCAGAGGGTTTTTGGAAATACATCCAAACAAGCTAAGATCTGAATAAATATCGAGTAGTTGCAACAATAGATAGCAGCAGCAACAACTGCTTGCAGCAACATTTAATGCTTTTGAAATTAATGTTCATTGCTTACAGCTGATAGATACGCTTTAGAGATAAACACGCGTTTGCCAGAGATCCTGAAGCTTAGGCACCCTGGGACTGGCCCTTGACCTGGCCCTTGGCTCATGGAAACTTTCTCATCCACACTGACACCCTGTCACTGACACCGGCTTGCTGGCTGGTGAGCGTGGTGGGGGGCGCAGGCTTGCTCCCCTTGCCCCTGGTTACAGGAGTGCTGAGCACTGCGAGGACTCTTCAGTGTCCCAGCGCCAAGCCTCTTGCTGTGGAAGGGAACTGCATAACCTGGTGTTTGCCAGTTGTCCTGAAACTCTGCTTAATACCAGATGAAGTGTGAAGAGTATGAAGAATTTTTCTTTGCCAATACTAATGCAGTTACCAGGTCTGAAGACAAGCATAGAGAAATAAATAAAAACCTGCTTATAGCTACCTGAACTTCAGCTCTGCTCTAGGAGCTTTCCATCAGCTGTGTAAGCAGCAATAAGCTGTTAGTATGCTTGTATAATTCTGTGGCTGGGAGCCAGGGCTTACGACCAGGCCACTCTTTTTCTCTGAAGAGGATCCTGATGTGGGGCTGTGTTTTTCAAGCCCTTCAACTCAGCTCTATTCAGATTTAGATTTTATCTTGATAACGAGTCAGAAAAAGGGTCAGAACTTCTAACCTTACCCTGAAAAACTTTTAATTTTATCTGCCAATGTTACCACCTTGGTGTGGCAAGACCCCTCTTCTCTCCATGCAGTAAAGAGAGGTTGTATGTGATTATCACAGAATCACAGAATCGCTCGGTTGGAAAAGACCTCTGAGATCATCATGTCCAACCGTTCCTGTCTACCCACTAAACCATATCCCTAAGTACCTCATCTACCCGCTCTTTAAATACATCCAGGGATGGTGACCACCACCTCCCTGGGCAGCCTGTTCCAGCTTCTGACGACCCTCTCAGTAAAGAACTTCTTCCTTATCTCTAACCTGAACCTCCCTTGGCACAGCTTGGTGCCATTTCCCCTTGTTCTATCCTCCATCACCTGGGAGAAGAGACCAGCACCCACCTCTCTACAACCTCCCTTTAGGTAGTTGTAGGTGGTATCTGCGTCACTAGAAACAAATTCCAAGGAAAGTATTTTCTTCTGCCTGACAGGACAAGGTTTGACTCTGTATAATCCTGCATTATATACTGAACCTGGAGTTTAAATAAATAAATCATTTGAATCATGCTTTACAGTTTTCACTGTATGCTTATACACACGTCCTTCAATTTTACCTTTTGCTCAAGACTAGACATGATAGTAATCCAAATATTTTGGCATGAAATTGGGTTTGAGAAATACTCCTTAACAATTACGAAGTTTAATTTTTTTCAGTTTTCTATCAGTTTTCCACTGAATATTTGAAGTGTTCGGGTTTTTTGCCAAACCCATTGAAGTGTCTATTTAGGTGAACCAGTAGATTTACATGTATTAAAAGATCTGTTTTAAATTTTTCGTTTGGTGAGAGAAAGAGAGAAACTGTTCCATGCAGCAGATGTATAACAGATGCTACTCCTAGCACGTACTGCACTACTGGACGATGGCCAGATGCAGTGGTGATAGCATAGCTATTACCATGATAGAGCAGAATAAAAGAGAGAGATGTAAGTAATGTGTTAGATTCCCCACCCACTGCCTTGTCCACACAAATGAGAAGGAGGAGAAAATTCTCAAGTCTGTCAGCTATCTGCATCATCATATACAGTCCCCACAACCACCCACTTTAAAAAATAGCAGAATAATAGTTCACATTTGAATATGCTAAATACTGTGAAGTCTGTCCCATCTAAACTGCACCAAGGCTCAGAAAATCTGAAATACAGTTGTAAAAACCCACCTTCTTTCCGTCTTCATGTCCCAGGATAAATTTGCCAAGAGTGCACAGCTGCAGAAGCCTACTGAAATCAGTATGGCGGGCAAGGGGAACTCATCTCAGCTAACTTTAGCCATCAAGAAGCCAAACACCAAGGCGAAGCCAGTCATCTAGACTCTTTTCATAGTTAACAAAAATAAAGGCACCTCTAGAACACATTTGTCCTATGTATCTTAGTTTGAGCTGAGATAAATCCTGCCCATAGTGTTTGAGGTCATCTAGTCAAGTGGTGGCCCAAACATTAAACTCATCTCTTGACTTCAAGTGTTGAGTTTTGTCATTTGACCTCTCATCACTTCCTTTGGAAAGTGAATCCGAGAAAGCAGACGGATATTCTTCTAACAGTAGAGAAGATCCTTCCTGTCTGAAAAATACATTTTCATTTTGCAAGGTAGGAAGCTATTTTTGAGACAAATCACCAGCTAGAGGTAGGGGGGAAAAAAGCTTCTGGTGGTAGTTGTCCCTCTGGGCACACCCTGCTTTGGAAAGCAGAGGAAATGAACAGTTACTGTAACTGAGTTATGCAAGGTATAAATATCCCTTGTGTTCTATGCGAATTTGCCTTACTTGACTAATCACAACACAAATCTCACCTGCAACTCTGAAAGTTGTCTTAAAAAAAGAAGAGGCAGTGTCCTTTAAACATTAATCATTTTCACGTGCAGAAAATGTGACTGTTTTTGTGTGATAGCGTTTTAAAACAGAAATCATTGCACAGAATACAGAATAAATTCACTATGAACCTTCTAAAATAAATGAACCTTAATTTATTTTGTATTTTTTAAAGGTCAAATGCTGCAAATACTGGCCGGACGACACAGAGATATATAAAGACATTAAAGTTACCCTAATAGAAACAGAGCTCCTGGCTGAATATGTGATTCGAACATTTGCAGTAGAAAAGGTAAGTTTTCAAATTCAGTTTTCTTAAATACAATGGTATCTGCCTAAGTAAGTTACAGATTCAACATGGGAAAGTTAAATCTTTTGACTGACATCCCGGTTTTGTAGCTGTTCTTTGGGTAAACGACTACCGCCCTCTTATGGTAGACTTTGCGTTTGTTTAAATGCAGCGACTTTTCTGTGCTTTCCATCACTGTTGTACTCTGCCTGAGTTAGAAAAAGTGATGTTCCTTGCCCAGGAGAAATCGAAGCCTCCCTCCCAGCAATCAATTGAAAAACACATTCGTGCTGTTTTCCCATCTTATGTTCCCCACAATCGTTTTTTGTCTGTACCAGAGGCTGCATGCACCATTATTCAGAAGCCGTTGGTGGAGAATGCTGTTAATCTGTTGGGCCGGCGTGTTCCAGGTCTGCAGGGACATAGTTGAAACAAACAAATTTTCTTCTCAAGGCAATTTCAATTTTCAAGTGGACTCCATTTTTATATGGAGAGTTCCAATCAGCGTGTTGCATTACTGTTCATTAGAATAATGCCATGAATTTGTTGGATTCTTCCTAGATATTGTAGCTCTCCCAAACAGCTTGCAATGTATGGATGGCATACAATTAACAAATAAGGTACTTACTGAAAGTGAGAACAAGCAGGGTCAGTCAAAGCTGAAGTGTGTCATGATGAAATAGTATTCACTAATGGTTTTGAAGAACATAATCTTTACCACCAAAGGCTGTTGCACGCAGGTTGATGAAACTGCCAAAAAGATGGCCCAACAGAGTCTCTGTACATACATCCACAGTAACAAAAGACACAGGTTCTTTCCTGTTTTATTCTTCAATCTAATACTTAAATATGCATCAATACAGCAACCTAAGGGTAATGATAATAGAATTACGTGCTTTGAATGAACTGAAATATTGTATCATGTTTACCACTATACATATTGTACGTCTAATTCATTCAAGTCTGTTGTTTCCTTGCATTTAGATATTTTTAATAAACAGATGAGAAACGGTGGCTACACTTTGAAGTAGATGAAGCGCTGGTTGATTTCTATTCTGCACATTTTAAGCCCATGCTTTGATGTCAGCTTTTCATTTCTTAACTGGGACTGGAAAAGAAGACCTAGAGGATTTTACAGTTGATCATAACCAAACTGTCTTGAATAAGTGCATTAGAACAGATAGAGATAAAAGGCACTAAACATTTTATTTCTTAAAAAAAAGATTTCATTTAGACTCTGCTTTTTAATAGTTGGTAGTTTTTCAGTAAGCCTCTAAAAGCAGTGTCAGTGTACTTTGAGTAAAATACATTTGTTTTTACGCTATTTTCCATATTTTTTAACTCTTCCAGTGGTACTGGAAGGTCAAGTCTGTCTCTCTTCCACCATCTTTCTCTCAAGTTTATATTTCTGATCTACTGGGTCTGATACTTTTCCAAGAAAAGCTGCACGGTGAGGCAAAGTGCACCCTAACCAAATCTACAGATAATAATAAATGAAGGATGATGTTGAAATGCTGAATATTGGAGCCTTAGTTCCAAAGAATTTGAAGATTTGGCCAACAGAAAGTTCAGTAATATAACAAGGAAAAATGCAAAGTTCTGTGCCATAGGTGGACTAACCCCATGTGTCAGTACAGGCTGTGACATCCCGGGACAAAATCTGATATCCAAGATGGTTACAGATGTAGGACATATGAGCTTCAAGGGGGGGTTAAGAGAGCTGGTCTTGTTGGGTGTGGTAGAGATGAGGAGGAGGGGTAAAGAGGATCTAACTGCAGCCTGTGACTGCCTCAAAGATGTTTAGAAAATCAGGAGCATCAAATTGTCCTCATTCTTCTCGATGGTAGTGGATGGTAAAACAAGGGACAATGGCTATGAAGCTGCACGGAAGGCTTGCACTGAAAAAACTCCTTCAGGAGAGTAGTGCAGTGCTAAAGCAGGTTACACAGAAAAGTTGTGGACTCTCCATTCTTGGAGATCATCAGGGCTCAGCTAGACAGAGCCATGGGTGACCTGATCTGGTGTTAGCCATAGACCCACTGTGATTGGGAGGTTGGACTGAAGACCTAAATACAATTTAGAAGTTGATTTGTTTGGAAATAAATTGATCATTTATTTTTATTTTTTTTAAATGAGTATTTGGTAATTATTAAGGAGTAGGGGGATAATACTAAGAAAATGGAACCCCAAATTACACTCTGATTCTCAAGGCCACTTCCTAGATACACTTTACATTGTGTGCATAAGCACTTCCTTTGGAGCAGTTCCTTTACAGCACAACAGTTAACTCAGATGAATTACTCAGGTAGTAACATACAGCAGCACCGTAAGTATTTGTAGGATTGGTGTCTACATTTTTTAATGTCCTAGGGTTTTTTAGCAATGTACACCATTTTCTGTTTGTTTCAACTGAAAGAAAAAGGAAAAAATACAGTTTTTCCAAGCTGAACATATGCTTTTATGATTCATGCAGTTGTGTTGCTATTTTTGGGTTTGGAAACCGGCAGGGAAGTTACAGACATGAAAATCATTCTTCTGTAGGTATAAAAAAGTGCCCTATATACATAACCTTTCCTAAGTAGCTGTTGCCAATGGTAGACAAAAATGCAGTCAGCATGACAGACAGCATTTTCAATACTAATGCACACAATACACAGGACATATCCTGATACGTGCAACAGCTGAGCAGATTATTTTGGAAAGGCAGTTTACTTTTTGTAAATTGCTTGAAAATCAAGGCTGCATACAGCATGAAAAATTTGCGTGGGATACTTGTTTTAGTCCTCAGTTTGTGTAGTCACGGCATTGCTTTTTTGTATGGGATCTTTGTTCCTTGGGGGATTGTGGGCAGTTGTTATGAGCAATATATAAGTCTTTGGGACATGGATACCCCACCTACACACAGATATTTACAGAGTTGGAGGTCTTACTTACAATAGCAAAAAGATGTGTTAACTAACACCCTTTAAAATCCCCAGAGTACAGAGACCAAATTGTATGTGTTTGCTAGACTGTCTTAAAATACAAATTACTTTGTCTGTTCCTGGGTTTCATTTCTGTTGCAAGGGTGTGATCTCCTCAGTCTACACCAGTAGACCATATGCTCTTCATCTTCTCTTTTGCCTGCCTTTTTATGTGGCAGTTTCCAATGGAGATGAGCGTGGATATTCCTCTGAGCAGATGCCCAGTCTTCGCAGACCCCCAGCCTGAGCTGTCAGAGCATTCAGACTCCAAGATACACCAAGCCCACTCCAGTCACGTAGCACTGGCATGGCCAAAATTTCTCAACCATTGAAAATCCCAGACTCTCCTAGTTTGCATACTAGCAATAAATTAGGAAGTTTATATTACTTCATTATGCAAAAAGAATTGGACCTTTTATATGCAAACCAGCTAAAGACAGGAAATACATCTTTAAGAAGAAAAACTGTAAACCACCAGTTATTAATATCACTAACATTTAGTCCAGCCTAGACATGATATGTCATAATTTTGCTGTTTGCTTATGAAATATGTATGATGGCCTCTGGTCTGTGGATTTCTAATGAGAATAAAATACTGGCGGCCTCTACATTTTTAGAGGGGGAAGGGGAAATACAAGCACTAGGAAAAGCAAACTTAGCATACACATCTCTAATATCCAGACTGCTCCAGAAAGTCACATGGGAAATTACATATACGATCGGCTTCTCATACATACCTGTCTTACCATATCCATGCTCTTGCAGTCTGTGGCAAATCACTTGAAGGGTGAGCATGTAGAGGGCTACAAATGCAGCCCCTATGATTAGAGATGCAACAAGATTTCTCATTATTCTTCTGTTTCTTTCAGACCAATGAGGGAGACAAATGACAAGGAAAATTACGCTGAAATTGTAGTTCCCTGAAGTTAGCAGCAAAACTCCTGTGGAGAGCAGTGGGGAAAAAACGTCATCTGTGCTATATGTACATGGCTTTGCTGCTGACCTGTTCTGTGATCATGGCATGCTTCTTAAGGCCACCATTTTCAAAGCAGCCTAGTTCTTAAATATAGAGATGAGCGTCTATCTTGTTGCTAAAAGTTTCTAACCAATCTAGTGCTAAATTACTCAGTTTTGTTGTAAGGCTTTGAAACCAGTTGATATGTAACCTTTGAACTTGCCCTCCTGCTATGAGAAAGCTCTCCAACAGTCTATGCAGATATGAGTATTGGTAGGGGGTAGATGTTTTGCAGCAAGGCTCAGGCTTTTGAAGTTACATCTTACGATGTCTCTCATCCAATTTCCTTCACATTCCAGCTAAGCTGTTTTTTTTAAAACCCTTGTCTTTTCAACAGAGAGGTGCTCATGAGATTCGAGAAATTCGGCAGTTTCACTTCACTGGCTGGCCAGACCACGGTGTACCGTACCATGCTACAGGCCTGCTGGGGTTTGTACGGCAGGTCAAATCCAAGAGCCCACCGAACGCTGGCCCTCTGGTTGTTCACTGCAGGTAGGCAGAACAGAAATGCCTCCATTGTGCTGGCCGCTAAACTACTTTTGCTTCTCCTGTACAACATGGGTTGCTGGAGCCAATGGAGCTCTACCCACAAGAACTTATTACCAAAAATATAAGCAAGAATAGCAAAACCGAGTCTGAAATCCTGCAAATGCCTATTCACTGGCTGGCCAGACCACGGTGTACCGTACCATGCTACAGGCCTGCTGGGGTTTGTACGGCAGGTCAAATCCAAGAGCCCACCGAACGCTGGCCCTCTGGTTGTTCACTGCAGGTAGGCAGAACAGAAATGCCTCCATTGTGCTGGCCGCTAAACTACTTTTGCTTCTCCTGTACAACATGGGTTGCTGGAGCCAATGGAGCTCTACCCAAGGAACTTATTACCAAAAATATAAGCAAGAATGGCAAAACCGAGTCTGAAATCCTGCAAATGCCTAAATGCAAGACTTAATTTCAGTAATCATCTCACTGATTGAGGACCTGCTAGCTAAACCCTTGCACTTTACATTTTCCAGTACACTGCTGAATATTAACTGTGCTCTTCTTTTACTTTAGTGCTGGTGCTGGCAGGACCGGGTGCTTCATTGTCATTGACATCATGCTAGATATGGCAGAGAGAGAAGGCGTTGTAGACATATACAATTGTGTCAGAGAGCTGCGATCTCGGAGAGTTAACATGGTGCAGACTGAGGTATTGTTCATCTACTGAAACACTGCCTTACACTTTGCAAGAAAAAAGTATTCTTCTAGTCCCTAAAACTAGAGCCCTTTTGTGCTAGGCACCACCCAGAAGGTAGTTTGTTCAATCATACGCAGAAAATAATCCACATGTAAACCTGAAGAACCACTGCCCAAACAAGTACCCAGTTATACTACATTTCAGGTTCACAATGTATTTTAAAAAGACCCAAAAATCATGAATGTTTCTTCTCTGGGGAAGATTTGTTCTGGACTACATCTTGTTAAGGCTCAGTTATGTGGTAACACCTACAGAACTGTGCAGAGGAATGAGGAAACCAGAAGCATTCTGAGTTTTATTACAGAGTGTTACTGCACTTCTGTTTATGCTTGTAACTAGTTTGAGTCAATCCTTTTATATTAATTTCTAAATGAATGGGATAAAGTTTTGCAAACTGCTGTTGTTCCTTCTGGTCTTGCTTCAGCACCAGTAAAGTCAAGGAGAATTAGTGGCAACCATGTTAGTTGCTATTTTTTATTTATCAAATTACTAATGGCATATGCTCTCTATGTCAGTAATTATTTTAATTGCTTTACCAGGAACAGTATGTATTCATCCATGATGCTATCCTGGAAGCCTGTCTTTGTGGGGATACATCTATTCCAGCTTCTCAAGTTAGGTCTGCTTACTATGAAATGAATAAACTGGATCCTCAAACTAACTCCAGCCAGATCAAAGAGGAATTCAGGGTAAGTTGTGGTTAGCAGTACCTAGAAGCTATACAGTTCAGCTATACTAAAGACTTCTACTTAAGTGCTTGCTTATAGCCGTGTGAATTTTGAACCAGGCCTGGGAGGAAAATACTGAAGAAAAAAGAGGAAAAATAACATGTCACTAATTGCTATTGAATTATGCATAATCATAAAAGAAAGCAATAGGTTAGTAGTAAAATAATCTTTTTACTGAAGGGAAGTATGTAGAACCTTTCCACTGTCCTTTCTCCAAGAAGTCAGGTTACTCTGCAGCTGTCTTTGGAGTTATTTTTCAAACCTGTATGGTTCCAGGTTTTTTTGCTTCCAAATCCTGCTGACTGTGATGTGTTTTCATTTCTTTGCATATTGATTCCCACTGAAACTGAATGCTGAGCTGATGTATTCTTAAATATTTTGGGATGCTTTCACTGCTGTGTTAATTTTTCTGTTGTATTGTTTACTCTTTTTGAAAGACTTTAAATATGGTGACTCCGACACTGCGTGTAGAAGACTGCAGCATAGCACTTTTACCACGAAATCATGAAAAGAATCGCTGTATGGATGTTCTGCCTCCAGACAGATGCCTGCCTTTTCTCATAACGATAGATGGAGAGAGCAGTAACTACATTAATGCTGCACTGATGGATGTAAGTCTCCACTACATCATTAATAATAAAAAGGGAATAAGCAACCCTCCAAACTGAGCAATGCCGGAAAGTGGAGTCAGCATAAGAGGAATGAAATCCTTCTAGCTTGTTTTCCAGAAACATGGCACAAAATCTTTAAACTCCCAAGTACATTTAGGATCCCACATATGTTATGTCACAGCCATGCCAGAGAGCAAGTCAGAGAGTTTTGATAAATTAAATGTGTCTAGATTTCTCCTTAGTGCTTGAATTTTTTAACCATCTGGCCTAGGGAAAAAGTTACCTATTAAGACACTAAGGCAGTTAAATAGGATAATAAGATTTGCAGCAATATTTTAGTTCTCTTTGTTTCTAGTTTAAACAGTAATTAACAAAAAAAATTGTTTGTCAGCACAAGATAGTACACAAGCCATTACTTCAGTCTTTCGATTTATTTCTGTTTGAATGAATGGTTCCTCTTCATGTGTATGGAGAGTTTTTTCCTAATGCATCTATGGTAATTCTAATCCTGCTAATAGAATATCAGTAAAAAGACACTTAAACCGCCTTTACAGTCTGTAGATATTTATAGTCTATCTTTGACAATTTAACGCTATAGTAATTATAGTTGTCAAACACATAAACAACAAGAAAACAGAGGTTAGCAAAGAATGAACACATTGTAAATAGCCTTTTTGAAAAGTAAAACTAGAGTAATAACAGTTTATAGCAGTTTCTGCATTTCTTTTCTTCCTGGTTCTCAAATCATTTTCCTAAAATAAGCCTAAGTTCAAAACACTCCTGTGAAAAGGGAAGTGTATTAACTT
>NW_010170897.1:22782-42032 GCF_000695765.1 Mesitornis unicolor | reverse complement strand
TAGGGAAACTGAGAACAAAATTTTAAGTGACTTCTCTAGGTTCTCACAGTAGGTCAACAACATTTCATGTTAGAACACAGCTTCCTTGATTTGAGATTTACAGTCTTGCCATTATGTGGTCTTCTTTCCCGGAGAGTTCAGTAGTGTTGTCTTCTGTAAATCAAGTACTGCTCAGAAAGAGCAGTAATACTTTCTTTGAAAATGCTTCCTGTCTTCACTGTTGAAACAATGAGTGTGTGTGGGCTAAAGGGTCCAAGAGAGGAGGTGATTTGGGTCACTTCCCACCTAAAGCACCCTAGCCAGGCTCCTGTGATGTCCCTGCACTGACGGACAAGAGCAGACATTTGTCCCTCTCTCTATACACTCAGTCTCCAGCAGGCAAGATGATGCATTTCACCTTCTCCACTTGCATCAGTTGAGAAGCAGTCAGATCACTTTCTCTAAGCCTTTAGAGCTCACTTCAAGCAAAAGGGATAGCAAGCATAATTTTCATTATTCAATATTAGAATGAGTTTGAGAACGATGTTCCCAAAAAAAATATGCGTAGTGTAGGGGAAAGGGACCTGGGGGTGTTGGTGGACAGCAGGATGACCATGAGCCAGCACTGTGCCCTTGTGGCCAAGAAGGCCAATGGCATCCTGGGGTGTATCAGAAGGGATGTGGTTAGTAGGTCGAGAGAGGTTCTCCTCCCCCTCTACTCTGCCCTGGTGAGACCGCATCTGGAATATTGCGTCCAGTTCTGGGCCCCTCAGTTCAAGAAGGACAGGGAACTGCTAGAGAGAGTCCAGCGTAGGGCTACAAAGATGATTAAGGGAGTGGAGCATCTCCCTTATGTGGAAAGGCTGAGGGAGCTGGGTCTCTTTAGTTTGTAGAAGAGGAGACTGAGGGGTGACCTCATTAATGTTTATAAATATATAAAGGGTGAGTGTCACGAGGATGGAGCCAGACTCTTCTTGGTGACAAACAATGATAAGACAAGGGGTAACGGACACAAACTGGAACACAGGAGGTTCCACTTAAATTTGAGAAGAAACTTCTTCTCAGTGAGGGTGACAGAGCACTGGAACAGGCTGCCCAGAGAGGTTGTGGAGTCTCCTTCTCTGGAGACATTCAAAACCCGCCTGGACACCTTCCTGTGCAACCTCATCTAGGTGTTCCTTCTCCAGCAGGGGGATTGGACTAGATGATCTTTTGAGGTCCCTTCCAATCCCTAACGTTCTGTGATTCTGTGATTCTGTGATGTGGGGGGCTGAAACCAAAACAAAGAACTGAAGTCTTACATGTCTTCATCTGTACCCCAGAACACATTGGATTCTTTTTCTTTGGTCTCTTCAGTGACTGTCTCTGAAAGAAAGATGCAAATAGCTGATCATATTGTATCTCTGTAATGGTACAAATAATTCAGTTCAGGGCATGTCGAGGCTTCTCTGCCCTCCTTAATGAAGGCAATGGCAAGCCCTCTCAACAACTGCTGCAGTATGGCCACACTGGCAGCACTCGAGAGGATGTAATTGAAAATGCTGGTATGAGATCCACAGTGTAAAGTTCCACCAAACAACTCAATCAACAACATACTCTGGTACTGAAAAAAAAGGAATTATATTTATCCCCTTGATATCCTTGCTGCTGTCAGATAGACCAGAACTTCAACAATATTTCTGAAAAATAACTAGATACTTCCTTTCATGGGCATCATTCAAATTAACAGCTAAGTGCGGACAGCCAAGATTAATCTGTCCATTAACAGCTCAAAACAAAACTGTTGCTCAGATTTTTGTAGGAGTTGCATTGGAGTCAAAAACCTCTGATGATTTTACTCTATGCCTGTGGTATAAATTAAGTTTCAGAAATATAGCATCTGCAGAAGTTATATTCTGCCTAAATATTAACTTTGAAGCATGTAAGATCTTGGGAAAGAGCTGAAAACAATGTATTAATTATATAGATAATAGAAGTAATGCTTTTGCTCCCAAAGTTTTGGGACTATGACTGGCATTCTGCTAAATGGATTTTTATCTTTTACCATTCTTCTCACCATCTCTTGTTATGTCTCTGCAGAGCTACAAGCAACCATCCGCTTTTATAGTTACGCAGCATCCCTTACCAAATACTGTCAAAGATTTCTGGAGGCTGGTCCTAGATTATCACTGCACTTCAATAGTTATGCTGAACGATGTCGATCCAGCACAAGTAAGTCCAGAAAACTGCTCCATTCACCAGAGGAGTGCTAGTGCCTGAGCATTTCAGCATATGTGCGCTTCGGAAGAGCTTTAGGATGTAATTAGTTTTATAAAACAACATTAAATACTAACACACTAAAAAATTGATTTGTAGCTTGCAGATACACATAGGAAAAGAGAAATAAATCAGACCATCAGCAGCTTCTGCACCAAAATGTTAATGCACACACACATAAGTGCAGGCGCCTATAATTTATTCTGATAAGAAAACATGCTTTGGGAAGAGCTGCTAAAAACCAAAAATGATGGTTGTAAAATACTGACTCCTGTCTGAAACACGGTAATAATAGCCAAAAGTCATGGACAGAAGCCAACAGCTATTCATTAGCTTGCCTGACACAGGTCAGTGACCTTGGTCTGCTTAGCAGGGGGTAGGTGTTCCCAGTGTGAAAATCTTTGCTATGCGTGGCACAAAATGACATTGTTAGCGAGCAGATAGGAGCTAAACAAGATTGGCGAACTAAGCATCCTTCAGAAGAGAAAGCAGGGCAACAAAACGTATGGGGGGAATGTAATTACTTTACAAAAGAGTTGTGCATGCTGTACATGTTCTTTAGAAAATTGGAAAACCGTACCTACTGGTTTGGCAATTTAATCACGAGCATTAATCACCAGGCGTCCTAGAGCCTGGCTCGCAACTGTGCAATTCCAAGTTCTTACATAGATATAATTTCCTTGGTTCCAACAAACTGCACTAGACATCTGCTGGAATAACATGGTGGTAATCTGGATTCTTAATATGTAAATATTTGTTAATTATTGGTTAAGAGCAATTGGGTTTTTTTTATAGCAGACTGCGTGTCACTTTTATATGATCAAGAATCTTCTTAGCTTTGTTGAGAATTACACATTCTTTGTAAAATGTTTCCTCATTTCTCTTTAACATGAAGAATTTGTTTTTCAAACATACTAATCTTCAGTTTTGTCTTTCAAAGGAATGTGTAGAAATTCCACACACTGTTTTAAAGTCTGAATTTCTGATTCCAAGCCCTCAACTGTCTACAGGGAGAAAAAATAGAAATGAAAGGCAAAACTTTTATTCATGAGTCTAAGATTATTTTCTGAATCAATAAAGAAAGACTCAAGGGAGTCAGACTGTTAGGGACTGCTGAACAGAGTATTTTTAATTTGTGGGCTGTGTTTTGAATTTACAACAGTGCATGGCCATTTCGAGCATTTATTAGCCTCACAGGCTTTTAAAAGCTATTGGGATACACAGTTAATGCACCTGCCTCTGCAGTGTGTTAAACCTTTTCCTTCTAATGTGAGCAACAATCTTTTCATTTGGAATAAATCTCAACATCCTCAGAGCGAACAGAAGTGGAGGGAGGGCAGAGCTTATTAAAAACATGCATTACATTCAGTTTTATTAATAATTACTCTTATTGTTATTTATGTATATATGGAGTGTTTACAGTTCTGTTTAGATATTACAATTTATGTGGATTGTTATGCTCCATTGGGAAATGAAATTCAACCTTTCACAGTGACTCTGACTTAAAGAGAGTCGCTAGCATCACATGCATGCAAAATGCGCAGACCTAAATGCGTTTTGTTTCTTTAGAATGTGAAAATCTTGGCTTCCTAAAAGAGCTCCAGCAAACAGCTCTGCTTATTATCATTTAAGCATTTTTCAAAGATCTGTTAGAACGGTATTCCTATGTATCTGAAAGATGTGTACTAAACTGTGCACATGTTAAATGATCTGAGCACTGGCATTTGCATTAGCTGTATGCATGTCAGTATTGTATTTTGCTATCCTGTACGCTAGCATATTTCATAATAAAAATTTGTGTAAGATTTAGACAATATTTAGAAAGTAATTTGCTCAGCAGACCGAATCATGTGGGGGGTTTGAAATAAATGAAAATGTATTTTCCTACTCGAAATTTCTGGTTTTAACTTGTTAAAGTGAACTCCTGCAAATCAGACCCTGCTTCTCTTTTTAATTGATGTAGTCGATGATTATGTTTTCCTAAAATGTAGTCCTCTCTAAACGGCTTTGTTGAGGAATAAGTGTTATAAGAAATGCAAAACAACATCTGGAGTAAATGTGATTTGTCAGCTCAGCTCTGGATCACCAACAGCAATGCAGCAGAATGAAGACCACAGCTGTTTTACTGAATGAAAGTTCCAAATATGACATCAATGCTTCTGCAAGCAAACAAAATTTCACGAGTTCACACTTAATTTTGGTGAATGCTTGCGAAAGCTACATGCTCGAACTGCTCTAAATATCCCTGAAAAAAAAATCATTAGGATTTTTATGGAAAAAATGGACAAGCAGAGCCTAGCTTCAAAAACCTTGCAAAATGTTGATTTAATCTTTGAAGTTTTAACACAGATGATAATTGGTTCCTGGATTAAGCCATCGTGATATTATGATACACTAAAACCGTGCAAGATAATGGTAATATTACTTTGTGATCTTTAGATACCTAGAAATAATGTTTTCTGAGCACCAAAGAAAGCATAATTACTATTTTCAGGTGGCATTCACAAGATGAAATTGAGTGGTTGTTGAAAATTTAAAGCAATGCTGATATTAGCTGATACCATCCGTCACGAGTGAAACAGATGTGAAATTAAGTCCTGAGTTTTGAGAATTGATGCACCCTTCACAGTTTAAAGCATGCATTCTGTTGTAGCTTGAATCATTACCAACTTCTCAGGGCAGTTGGAGATACCAGGCCTTTAGGCTTCACACTGTCTCTGAGATATGGTAAAATTTGACAGCATCCCCTTGCCTTGTCATAATGTATGGCAGAATTGACGTTGAGTGTCAGAAATGTCTTACTCCAAATACCAGAGGATGATGAGTGCAGTGGAAAGCAATAGCACATCCAGTTACATGAAAAGGCATTTGTTTAAACTTGTACCGTGTAAGTAAAAGCAGAGCGCTCAAAAATGGTAGAGGATGGGGCACTGTGTATTTCATAAAGATACTGTGTGAGAATTTCAACAAAAACGTAGCACAAATGAAAAATCTAGGAAAGTATATTGGGGCAGCATGAAATTCAAAGTGATTAACTGTGTTCTTTTGTGTTTGTGGTCTTCTATAGCTGTGTCCTCAGTACTGGCCAGAAAATGGAGTACACCGACACGGTCCTATTCAGGTGGAGTTTGTATCAGCTGATTTAGAAGAAGACATAATCAGCCGGATATTCCGAATTTATAATGCAGCCAGGGTAAGGACGTTATTTGCAAAACAGTTCTGTCTCAATAGATTAGTTGACTTTACTCAAATCACAAAAGTGGAAGTTAAACTCACATAAAACCCTTCTCATTTTTCAGCTTATTTATTTGAAAGCAATGGTGCAATACTGAGTCACACCATAATCAATGAGAAAAACGCCTTCTATGCGTAATTAAAGTAAAAAGTATTTTAATGCATATCTCAAGTGTGGTAAATGCAAATGAAATAAATGCAGTATTCAGATTGTATGGTAGCCAAGAAATGCCGAAATCAGTGCTGTTTTCATCAGTTTCAAATTAGCTGTCTTGCATATTTGTATCATGCATTATGTGAAGAAAGCTGTGCACCAATACTAGGCATGTTTTATCCATACCAGTCCAAAGCTTTTTGTGAAGATCCTGTCACACTAACCACATTTCATAATATATGTAAGCACTTCAGGGGGACAAGTGCGTTCACATATCCAGCTTTTATGCTCCCATAAAGTTGACAGAAGACTAAACTAGGCATGTCTTTCAAGATGAGCGGGAAAAAAGATTTTGCCACAGACCAGGCATCTCTTCCCATCCAGATGGAGGGAGCTGGTATCAATCACCGAAGAGTCATAGCGAGGAATAAGCAGCACTCCCTGCCGAAAGAAGTTTGGAACTGCCCTGAGATCCAGTAGCCTTCAGGACAGTGAAAGGGCCCAAAAACATGTTAATACCCAGACAGGGAAGCAGACTGTAAGCTTCAAGATATTTCTTCAGTCCTATGAAGGCCTTACATTTGCACTAAATGTGACAACATAAAAACAGGCTCTCCAGCAGCGTTATTGTGAGCTTTAGCAGGTGCTGGGTCTGGCTGATGTGCTTTGAGAAGGGGGGCTGTCAGCTGAAAGAAACTGGCCAGGAAATCAGTAGATTCCAAATTTTGACATAAAGCAGACAAAACTCACTGAAGAACATATCTAATGCTGCATCCACTTTGGTTTATTCCTTTGTCTTGTTAATCTCATATCCTCTCTGTTACCTCTTACTCTAGAGAAAAATTAGTAGTGTCAACATTTCGATGTGTTGCTCATTTTAAAAGTGGCACTAAAATGCCCTCACTTTGCACAGAAATGAAGGTGGCAAATCCTAAACTATAAAAACAGTTTTCATGTGTGTGTTTATTATGCCCTTTTCAAAGGACTGCAATTTTCTGCCACTAACACTTGTTCTATGCTCCTTTTTTATTTTAAATCACCATAAAGCAACTGTTCAGTAACGTTTCACCAGAGGGGTTCTGACTGCTGCAGTAGCACACAATAAAATAAAATGTAGTCAGATTTTTTATAAGCCAGAAAAATCCGAGAGTTTTGTTTGGTTTTGTAAATGCTTCCTGCTTCAAAATATCTTGAGAGGTTTTGACCTTTCTTGTAAAATAAGACAGAAGCATGCGAACATTCTTCCAAATGCTGAAGTATATGAAAAAAGGTATATAATTGAAGTCGTGTTGCAGCTCCCGCTTTGCTACCAAGTTCCTGCTATGATATTAATTAATTATTTGATTGATCCTGCAGCTGTACCATTGTTCTATTCTGATCTATTTGTATAGCACTCCATTTGAAACCTCTTGTTCTAATAACTGTTGGAAATTAAAAGTCGTAACACCTCAAGGGCAGTTGAAATTACATCAGTAGTTTGTCAGCAGTGATCTGCCTGAACGACTTTCCTCATTGATGCAAATAGCTAAATTATGCACCAAAAAAAAAAAAAGCTGTTACTTTTTCCTGCTTGTTGTCTGAATCTCTACAGCCCCAAGATGGATATCGGATGGTGCAGCAGTTCCAGTTCCTGGGCTGGCCCATGTACCGAGACACTCCAGTCTCTAAACGCTCCTTCTTGAAGCTCATCCGCCAAGTGGAGAAGTGGCAGGAAGAATACAACGGGGGAGAGGGACGCACAGTTGTACATTGCTTGTAAGTACTCAAAACAGAAGAGAGAAAGTATGTGAAGAGCTTTACAGAATTTGTGCCACATTTTAAAAGATTAGCACAGAGGTGAAGAGGTATTCATCTGATCTGGGACTGAATAAATGGAGAACAGAGTTTCCCTCTCTGTCCATTGGTAGAACGATGTGAAAAGATGATGTGTACAAGTTAACTCTATTTTATATAAAGACATCCAGTGACTTTTGCAAATAGAAATGTGTATATTTATTCCAAGTAATCAAAGTTGTACCTTCAGATCAATGTACTGTTTATTTCTACAGGTAAGGACTGTAGAAGTTAGTAGCATTGGAATAAGTGATTCTTCTTCTAGATGATAAAGCACAGAAGTATAAGTGGTGCCACAGACCTGTTATGATGTTGCTTTAATTGCCCTACCTTTCTCTAATAAAAGTATATATTTTTGTCCTCCTATGACTTTTGTGCTCCACTGGTGCAGGCTCTCATCCACTCTGCCACCATCCTCATTTTGATATGGCTGAATACTTGCGCATGCTGTTTGCCCTCAGCAGTAGCCAATCTTTTGAGAGCAAGTCATCAGTGCTTGCAGTTGTGTCCATCTTCCTCTAAACATCTGCTGAAAGCTGCTGCCATGATGGAGAGGGGACATGCTGATGGGAAAAGCACACGCTAACATGCTTTTAGAAGTTGGGACCCAAAAGTAGACAATAACTTCATGAAGTTTGGTTTGCAGTTACTGAATGTTAGAACTATGGAGGAAAATCTAAGAGTGTATTAATAATTCCCACTATCACTGACCTTGAACAAGTCATTGCTCTTCAGTTTCCCCATCTGTAGAATGGGGATAATAATACTTTCATCAAAAGAGCATTGTGCAGTGTGATTAATTAATGTTTTGAGATCTTTAGCTGAAAAGACCCTTTTGAAGTGCAAATTACTGCTATCTCTGAGGTGGCTGATGATATTAAATAGTTGTACAACATCACACATGCGTCACTTCCAGGCAGTAAGGAAAGAAAAAGCTCTAATATAATCCTTTTAAATTACTTTATTTTAATTAAAATTCTCAAAGAGTCCCACAATATCAGGCAATGTTTTGGCAGCAGAGAGCATTCTTTTCATACTGCCTGGATGTGACAGATGTGCGACGTTGTAGCTTCCTTTGAAAATCAACCATTTGCGAAGCTGGTTTGAAAGACCCGCTACCTAACTAGTCTGCCCTCTGGTAATTATGAAGGTTTATTATTTTCGGTGAAGCGCAGCCTAAAGATTCTGATTAGAATAGCTGTAGAAATAATAGGGTTTCCAGAAAGAAAGAGATTCTCTTCGAGATTAAAAATAACTGGGGATGAAGTGTTATTAAATACCGTATTTGATCATGCGTATGAAGATTTGTGCCTGGCTTCTTTGTTAGCAAGTCACTTCGGGTTCTCATCCTCTGATACTGTGGGTGGAGGGGGAACGGATCGGCTTTTAAAAGCAGTCATTGCTGGCCCCTCTGCCTGCTGCCAGGGAGCAAACACATCAGGCAGGGGAATGGCGCAGCACCACCTAGTGCCACGCTAAAGGTGGAGCCACCAGAAGGGCTCATGCACACGAGACTTGTGGTGCTTTTGCTCTTCCTCTGAAACGCCTTTGGGTCCAGGAGGAAAGCACTGGGATTTGGAAGAAAAGAACTCAAAGCTCCGTTTTGTCTATAACATTTCCAGGCCTGATGCTCGTTGCAACCTCATGCATGTACAGTGCAAAGGAGTCCTAAATGGGTGTTGAACTGAATCTAAAAGTACCTTGGCCTTATTTGAGCATCTTCTTTGTGCTGTCTCAAGTGTTCACTGAAGGGTGGTGAAAATTCAGCTGTACAATTCCCACCAGGCTTTCTGCCTACTCAATTCTGATTCATAGCTTTGAGATCTTTCAGCCCATTAATCCCAATTAAAAATCGTGTTCTGCCTAGAGTTTGGCAGCCTTTGGGGGCAGGAATGTTCTGTGGTTTCTCCCTACTGGAACTCATGCCTTATGGTGCCGATGCTGTACGAATTTGTAGCATAAAGTCAATTGTAACTTAGCCATTTTATCACTTTTATCCTAGGAATGGAGGTGGCCGCAGTGGGACATTTTGTGCAATCAGTATTGTTTGTGAAATGCTCCGACATCAGAGGGCTGTTGACGTATTCCATGCTGTGAAGACACTGAGGAATAATAAGCCTAACATGGTGGACCTTCTGGTATGAGCTTTTTAACTGCACCACTAAATAGAAAATGTTCCTTTTTCTCAGAAGACTCAGTAAGATTTCTAGGACTTGCAGTGGGAGTTGTTCACAAAGCAAGCAAGTCATTTTCAAAGGGGGTAATGAAGTCACTTCACTTGTAAGAGTATTTTTACACTGCTTTCTTCCCAAGGAGACTTTGTCTCTGTTCATTTGAATTTTTTAAGAGTTTTAAACTTCCAGCCGAACATCCTTATTAATTTTCTTTTCTAGCAGGCTGAGCCAAGTGGAGAGCAGCCCTTGCATGGTAGAAATAATAGTTATGTAAAATGAAATGCCAGATTTTCAAATTATATATTTTATAAATAGCTTAATCGCCTAATATTTATCAAAGCCATGAATTTCAGTTTGACATCCAGAATATTGCATTTAATTATGGTTGCTCTATCTCATAGAAAGATTAAAGAAGTTCAGAAACAAGGGGCCACGTGCAATTATTTTCCTAGAGAGTGTTTTATGAGCTTTAAAAAAAAAATGGAGAATTGCTGAAGTGCCAGCTGCTATGCCAGAAAAGCTGCAGAACAGCTTAAACCAGCAGGTTCTTACACTCCAGTGTGTAGTTCTGTACTTGGAGATGGGTGTAGCGTGATACCCTATTCTGAAGCCTGGCCTATAAAAGATACTATTTTACAACATCCTGCTATAGAGGTGGCTGCTTAAGAGGCAGCTGTATTCGATTTAGCATCACAGGCAGGAGGAAGCAGCATCTGGGCAGCTTCAGGGATGCTAAACCAATCTGAGCTAATTTTGCAAGCTCTGGTTAAACAAATTTGCATCATATTTCAACATCTTTTCCACAGAGTGCCCAGGGTGAGGCAGGAGGCATCTCACAGAGCTGGTCCTGCCTCTTGTAATTTTAGGAGAGATTTCCCCCCCCCCCCTCAGATGAGCTACTGGGATCTGGGTGTGAAACACACTGGAGAATGGGCAGAAAGCAGGAATTTCTGTTGGGAAGAGTGAGGCATTCAGGCTCAAGTGTAGATGAGTCTCCACCACATGTATCACTGCGCCTCATCTGTCCCACAGAAGAACATCTCCCACAACTTCCTCCATCGCAGTGCTCTCATTTGTCCTAACCTGTGAAGTCTCAGAGTCTCCCCTAGGCCCTGCTCTGGACAGGCCCATGGGAAAAAGCCAGATGTTGCAGCTGTGCAAAGCCAGGAGCACCACAGGGCCATGACGCAGCAGTGTGGAGCTGTGGATCTTGTATCAGTGAGAAACTGTCAAGCTTTCGTAGTGGTGGGAGGGAGCAGCTTGGTTGCTCCTCTTCCTCTAGTTTATATTCTCAGGAGGAGAATCCTCATGCTGAGAACCATACATTTTTATTTCCTAGATATTAAGAAAAATGTCCTACTTCTTCATTCAGATAGTATGGTTTGGACAGAGATTTGGCAGGCCTGCTGTTTGTCGTTCTCCCAGAGCTTAAGTCCACAGAACTCACTGATCTCTTATTCATTCACTTTATAGAAATAAAAAGAAAATTACCAGTGTGAAGATGTACAGTTAAAGAAAATGCTCTCGATAAATTCCCATTTGTGACAGTTCTCCAGGTATAGATTTGTCAGGCAGCTGTCCCCATTTTTCAGCAGAGACTTTTTTTGGTCAAAAGCTATATATATTATTTTAAAATATAAAAATAGCTTTTAGTAAATTGAGGATGGTATTGAGAATGTCTGGATGGCATTGAGAGGCCTTGTAAGGCCTTTCATTAGGAGGTTTCAAAGCACTTATGAAGGAGATCAGTATTATTTTCCATATCTTACAGACAGGAAGGAAGGCAGGGAATGATCCGGATTTTTCCCATTATCATGTAATCCACTGACAAAGTAGATTTAGAACCACATCTCTTCAGTCTTGGTCTGCTGCTTTGTAGGAACAAATATTTGAATTAGCAAGGTTTCAATTTCTGTGTTGATTGGTTCATGGTAAAAGGGAATTGGGACACTTGAGTTCTTTTCCTGATCCTGTTACTGACTTTATCCTCTATGACCTTTCTTGCATTAATGTGCCTTTGCCTCAGTTTCTGTATCTGAAAAATGAGAACAAAAATATTCATCTACCTTTGTAAAATGCTGTTGTAAAAGTTGAAATGCTCAGAAATACAACAGTACTTCACAAAAATAGTTTAAAGGCTGCTTTACCAATACGTGTTATGCACTTTCTGACTAGATGAAGGGCAATCTTTACAGTCCATACTTAGAGATTCATCTCTTAATTTCATTGAAACCTTTGGTTTTCCTGCAAGTGTAAAAATCTGAATGCCACATCCATTCAATACAGAAATCTATTGAATTTTTCAGTCAGCATACAAAAGTAACACATGATATTACAAAATGTCTGTTAAAGAATGCCTAAAGCATTTTATGATAAATGTTATTGGACCTACCAATAGGTGTCCTAGAAAATAAAATATAAATATACCTCTCTGAAGGTAGCTAACATAAAGAGACTTTTAATATCCACCATCAAGTGAATAATAAAAATGTACAAAGGACACACATGAGTGAACACAGTGGGAAATAATATATGTCTGTTCTTTAAGACAGGTATTCAGTTTACCAAAAATGACAGTTATTCTGCTGGATCAGTAAATCAGCATAAAATGAGCATGGATAAATGGAAATGGATGAGTGGCTGAACTCTTGTTTCGATCTGTTATGTAGTTATAGAATGATTTTCATTTATTTAGAAACATATATGCAATAAAAGCAGAAAAGGAATAATTTACATAACACTCTTTTCTTCCCTTTCTTCTTTTTTATTCTTTTCTTATTCTGAAGAAGACAGAAGCAGTTTATAGAACCCTGCAGGATCTTAAAACTGCACATTCAACTCATACATAACTTGGGTGATACATGCACCTAAGAGTTGTTCCCTTTTGACATGACAGCTCTCAACAGAAGAACTTAAAAGTTGTCCATGCTTGTTAATGGCTTTTTGATGGTTGTAATATTGTTTGGTCTCTTATATGTTGATGTAGACTCTTTTCTCACCTAAAATGTGACCCAAAATCAGAAGTACAGGCCAAAAAAGTTATTCCTTTAAAATGTTTGCTTCGATGAAAAGGAGAATGAATCTGAAGTGTAATTGTAATGTTCCTACCTGTGATGTTAGGAAGGTGAAGGCTTCAGTGCAGTCAGCTAGTTAAGTCTGTTGTTGTTCCTATGTGATAGTACATGCTTAGTTATTTTTTTATTAATTGTTGGAAGTGCATAAGAGAAAGAGGCATTTCAGTGGCAGGAATAGTCATAAAACTGGCACGTATTTCCAAACTGAAATTTTAGAAGCCAAAGCCCTTGGATTCAGGGAACCCGCACCTACTATTTATTTCAGCTTTTTTCTTTGTAGTATTGTTAAATATTGCAAGTAGCCAGAATGAAAACAGAAGGGAGATACGTGTGTACACACAAAACTCTGAAGTCACCAGTGACTGCATCATGTAAAGTTCCGCATCACCATTACTTGCTAAAAATTAATTGGAATTAATCCAGTTAATTTAGCTCAGGTCTGGTCTCAGAGGCCTGTTGCACTGGAAGAGGACAGTATTTTGGCGTGCATTTGGGCTGCGTATAGAGCAGGAACAGTAGTCAGCTCTTGCCCTGAAAGGTAGCAAGTGTATGAACAACTTTAAAATAAAAGTTACAGTCTGGGAAGTACTGGACACTGGGTCTATTTTAAGATAAAATTGCTCCAAGGAGCAATTTCAAGGACTCCAATTCTGGTAAAGTGCTACATGAGCATTGTGACAGGTGACAGATGACAGAAGGGTTGCAAATCAATTTGCTTATATGTAGTCAATTCTTCTCATACAATTGCATTAGAGCAGCTAAATACGCTTATAATATGAGCTGCACCATAAGTTAATCTATGTAGTCACTATTGTCTGGTTAATATAAAGATTTTCTTATGTGAATATAAATTGTATTTGCAAACTGGTTCCCATTGACAACAGCTGATAGTAAATAAATTTAACAGAAGAGAAATATCGATCCCCTTAATTAAGTTCCTTCAATAACTGACTTCGTGGTTTTTCTTTTGATTTTTCAGGATCAATACAAATTCTGCTATGAAGTGGCTTTAGAATACTTGAATTCTGGCTGATTGCATAAGCAGCACAAAGTTCCTCCATTCACCACCACATACAAAGCAAGTCACTTCATGATATCTGTGTAAATGAGATGAAGACTTCTCAGTGTTATGCTTATACTGCTTTGTATAATTGGCTCTTTTTAAGAGCCCGAAAAGATGTTTATAAAACTGCTTGCACTGCCCATTTTCCACTATAATGCCGCTGCTTGACTCCCATATGAACATACACCAAACCACATGGCAGTTGTTGAACACTGTATTCATACATAGCCATCGATGTGGTGAAGCAGCATAGTCCTCTGGTAAATAAGAGAGCACAATTATATTCTTATGAAGGAATTTGTACTTTTCTGTTATATTTCGTTGCCTGTGATTCTCAGTTATTGTCACAGCCTAGTGTACATTTCTGTTCTGTGGAGAATGCTGTCTGGCATTTTGATAATATATGATTTTAGTTATGTTTGTATTCTAACACGTGCATAATAAATGAATCATATGTAGCTTATCTGAACTAATGGAAAGACATGTACCAAATCATGTTAACTTTGTTGAGTTGTAATTTCTATCCACTTTGTACCATTTCAGAGAGAGAATCTTGATAGAAGTGCAGTTAGAAAATGCAAAATACAGGATGCTCAGATTAATATATCCAAAGCTTTTTCATTTGTTTATATTGTAAATATTTTTTGATTTCATCAAATTATTTATTCATTAAAATGATTTTTTTGTGAAGCACAGTGAGTGACAATCATTTTTATTAAACCCTGGAAATGCTTACTGTATGATAGTGTAAACATTTGTTTACCTTGTATGGATTCTCAGCTCAATAAATAATTACATACATGATAAAATCTTGTTTAATTTAATATCTCTTGGCATCTGGGTGCCTTCAGCTAAGCCTCTTTTCAGATTAATTCTTGTAAATACTGAGC
This sequence comes from Mesitornis unicolor, assembly GCF_000695765.1. Classification (NCBI taxonomy): domain Eukaryota; kingdom Metazoa; phylum Chordata; class Aves; order Mesitornithiformes; family Mesitornithidae; genus Mesitornis; species Mesitornis unicolor. The sequence continues at coordinate 27,375 of NW_010170897.1, read as the reverse complement.
TACCTCCAGAGCGTGTTTGCTGAGTGGTCCAGTGTTGATCCAGCCAATATCTAGATGTGCCATGCCATGCCAGAGGTGAACTGTATGTTTCGAGATGCACGTGCGCAAATGCAGCACCTGAAAATTGCCCTGCTGGGTTTGCAGTACTTGGTCTGATCACAGCATTCCTCTGCAGCCCTGGGCGTGCCCTGCCCATCACTCTGTGTCTGCTGCTGCAAAAGGGGTGATGGTGCCTTTGTTTTTGGGAAGAACAACTGCTGTGAGGGGCAGTAATTCCTCGTGTTAAAGGCACCAGCACCAGAATGACTCGGGGAGGTTTACAAGTGAGTTAATCTGCTCTCTTACTAGGGCTGCTACCAGTACTGCCAATGGACAGGTTTATGCCATTAAAGCTCTTCTCTGTCCTGAGAGCGGCTGCACTGCATTTCCACAGCATTTGGATGGTTTCCCTTTCTCCCCGGCTCTCACGGGTGTCTGAACGGGCTGGGACTTGCCTCGGGCGCAGGAAGCACAGCAACAAAGCAGAAAGAATGGGGAATGAGGCAGCAAGGGCTTGCTGCACTATCCACTGGAGCTGCAGACCCAGGAGTGTCAAGGGGACACTGCAGACAGCAACTGCTCAATACTGAACCCTTCCAAAGCAATATGGGATACCCAATGCAAGGAAGCGGCAGCCTGCACAGTATTTCAGCTCTTAAAAAGATCCTTTTAATGTGCTAGCCATCTGGAATGGGTACAGTATCTATATAAATGTATCAGTCAACTTGTTTTGAGCACCTCTAAATCTAAAAGATCCAGCCTGGACAGATTGACTCACAGCTTGTCAACCACCAGTTCAAAACCACTGCAAAACTCAGATCTGAAGACATGAGGATATGCTTCCTCTGCATCTGAAAAGCATCTCTTTTAAAATGGCTTTAAAACATAGCTGGCAGATACCAGCCATTGCTATAAATTGCACAGAGGTACTGAAGAGCTGAAGAAAAACCCCAGCCCAGAGAAGAGTGATGGTCCTTGGATAAACCCTGTAGCAATTCAGCCTGTTGCAGAATAAGCTCTGATGCAATTGGAGACCTTAGTGTTTGTTAGGAAACAAAATCCTAACCTCTAACATCATATTCCTCACAACCAGCTTTGCAGACCAGGTATGCCAGCCAAGCATGCTTCATTGCAGTAATTTTGGGACACTAAAAGGTTGGCATCCGTGATCTATTTATTGAAGTACGAATTCAGTCCTGGAAGTCTCCAGTATTTCCTGATGCTTTCAAGAAGTGTAAGTAAGACAGATAAGTGTGCTGAAGGAACCCTAGGACAGAAGGTGACACAGGCAACGTGATCCCACATGTGAATGAGATTTATTGAAATGCAGCAAGAATCACGGCAATCTCTCCTAAGGACAGAGACTGCCAGACATTTTTTTCAGCCGCTGTACTCTTGCAGACATACTTTGCACAGGTAGATCTTGAGGGATGGGGGAGAAGGGGAAGGAGAAGAGAAGGAGAGAGCTCAGCAATGTTTCTTATTGTTTTACTGATACTACTTTTTTTTTTTGGTCTTCTGACATAGGCACCGTCAAACCTGTGTTACAGAGTCTGTGTGATGTTGTCCCAAAGGCATTCTGTGAACTACAGTGCCTTAAAACTGGAACCAGCTAAAGAAAGCTCAGCAAGCAGCTTTGTGTCCTCACTCTCATACTACAGCTCTCAATCAGTACAAATGATAGAGAAATCCAGGCTTAGGCAAAACAATATTTAGGCAAGAAGAAAAAGAACAGATGAGGACTACAGGAGTTAGGAATAGAGAAAATGAAAGGAATCAGGAGTAGAAAGAAGAGATGAATGTTGGAGGGCAGGTATACAAGAAGCAGCACGGAGCTAATTAAAGTTACCCGGAGGGTGGCATTTTAGAGGAGACAACAGAAAGAAAACAGCAGTGACAGCGATTTTAAGTGTTAATAAACCAAATTCCCCTTTCAGAAGAAAGTTACACATTTATAGGCCCAGCACAGCTGCAGAACCTACAGAGACATCAGTCGTAGTTTGGGAGGAACAGAGGAAGAGATGTTTTCTTCAATCCCCAGTATATAAGAAGTACATAAATGAATAGTGATACTTTAAATGGTTAGCGATATGTATCACCCAACTCATCATCTCTCTGGGACCTGAGGTAGATGAATTTTGCTAAGCTATTCTGAAAGAGCAGCAATGGGGATGGTGAGAGAGGTGATTGCATGCAGGTAATCTGTATCTTTTTTAACAGCAATGCTCCTAACAGTTTTATGGGCTGCTTTATCAGCAAAATGAGTCTGTCACTGACAGGGTAGCTACACAGAGTACTTACCTAAAGCTTAAGGACTACATATAGTAAGATTAAAAAAATAAAACATAAAGAAAACTTCCTACCCAGCTGAATGCAGTGTGGCTCAAACGGGTCTCCGTGCCACACAGACTTCATCTGAGGGTGCTATGCAGCATCGAGACCACCTTCGCTTTGTATTTCTCCTTCATCTGGTTAGGGCTCATCTTCAACATCTGTGAAGTATTCACTTCTCATTTCACTGTATGTGAGTGTTCCCCCAGGTCAAACTGCCCACCATATGTGCCCCTTCTCAGTCAACACTGGCCCTGTAATAATGTGTAGCAAAGAGTCAAATAGATTTTTTCTTCTTTGAGGTGTGGCAATGAAGATAAATCAGCACTTCCAGCAGCAGCTATTCCAGGCAGCTCCCTTCAGAGAGGCCTGGAGGGGCTGTAATGGCAGTAGCAAACCTAAAGCCCCTTGACGTTACTCACTTAAAAACACTCACAGCAGGAGTAGCTTCTGAGTCTCCTTTCCCTTGTGGTTATTTTGTGTCTTCCCTCTCCCACACCCCCACAGTCAAGAGTGACCAAAGGAAAGTAAGTGATTCGAAAGTTTACTTGAGGTTTTACAGGGTCATTAGTTTTCTGATTCAATGGTAATTTGACTGCTCTGCCTCCTAGATTAACTTCTCCAAGTAGTTGTGCATTCGTCTCCAGAAAGAGCGAGGTAGGTAGGCAGGTCACTGTAACAGAATGATTCGTCATACCATTTTACATTTATTGTTGGGTTTACCCTTATTTTATCAACTTGGAGCCTTGGACTACAAAATCTCATGCAGCCCATATCTGATGCCAGACACTCAAATTATTGAAAAAAAAAATAAAATTAGGAATAAAAGAAAAATGTACAGCTTAGTTCTGTTGTTTGCTTCTTGTTAGGGAAGCCACCGACCACCATCATTTTTGGGGCAGAGTACCAGCAAAACCCAAAAGACCATGTGAAAAATAATGCTGTTTCTATTGGATCTCATTTGTTTGTTTGCTTGTTTCATCGCCCAGACCTTGTCTACATGGTGAAATTATAAGATGATGGGTGCATTTGCATTGCCTCAGCCATTCACATGCTCTGCCTGCAGGAGCTTTCCATACACCACTGGCACAAGGCACCGCTGCTCACCTTCAACATCCTAGCCCACTTTAATCAAGGAAGCTTTCCAAAGCCTTGTCACCCCAGGATTGTGTATAACCTGCCCCATGAGCCTCCAACCCACTTCCTTCCCAGCCCTGTCATCGCGGCATATGATGCTCTTTCTGGATAATATGACTTTAGGTGGAAAGGAGATGTGAGGCTGGAAAAGGATGGGGTCTATAAACACCCCACCATGATTCTGTTTAATATTGTCAAAGCATGGAAAAGGTGGGCTTTGACAATGAAGAGTGAGAGCGATGCTTTCTGTAGCTTGTCTCAGGGAATGTGTCAGCGGAGATTAATATCTCATGGTTACTGACAGTCTTTCCAAGCTGTGGTATTTTTACTCCTGAAACTCTTCTATTGACATCTTTTCGGTAGCAGGTAGATGCCTTTTAATTGTATTTTTATAGTCGTGATATTTCTAGTAATTGAGGATTTTGTGAAGATGTGCTCAGGGGGCATAAGTCTCATTGATGCTAGACATACATTAATACTGCTGCCAGGCCTGAGTAAATGCAATCAAAACTCCTAGTCTTTCAAATATTTACATTAGTATCATGTTATCTAGTCCTACTTGTGCAAAAAATGTCAATCCAACACACACATATTTTGCATCTGAGCTCACCAGTGCTTGTATGTTTCACGTCACGATGCTGTACTGGGTCTGGCTGGGATGAAGTTAGTTTTCTTTGTAGCAGCCCATATGGTGCCGTGTTTTGGAGTTGTGACTGAAACAGTGTTGCCAACACATCAACATTTTAGCTACTGCTGATCAACGTTTGCACAGCATCGAGGCCTTCTCTGTTTTTCACTCTGCCTCTGCCCTAAAGTGTGGGCTGCGGGTGGTCAAGAAGTTGGGAAGGGACACAACTGGGACAGCTGAGCTCCACACTTGGCAACAAAATAGGAGCTGGAAGCCATTTCTAGGAGACCAGCAGGGCATTGGACTGCTTGTGGGAGGTGGTGGGTGAAAGTCTTTGCATCATTTGTTTGGGGGTTTGTTTTTCCCTTTACTTCTTCCTCTTCACTTATTAAACTCTCTTTATCTCAACTCACAAGTTTCCATGGTTTTGTGTTTCCTATTCTCTTCCCCATCCCACA
>NW_010170897.1:0-22751 GCF_000695765.1 Mesitornis unicolor | reverse complement strand
GAGTGTACAAATGGCTGTGTGAAAACTTGGCTGGGGTCAGCCTGCCATGGATGGCACAGAAGTGTTTGTAGGATTAGGAAGTCTACAGACATCAATGGTATGCTTCAACAAAAAGTTTAAACATGAGCTTGCTTGTCATAAAATGAATAGGATTGCTTAGATGCTTAAAATTAAGCAGATGATGCATGTTATTAAAATGAACCTAAATAGACAGGGACAGATTGAACCACTCACTTAAAACGATAAAACCATAAAATTGAATTCGTGGCAGAAAATTTGGGGCAGATACTTCTCTGTATTTGTACAATATTCAGCCCATTTTAAGTGTTGTCCATAAGCAGCACCAGCAGTTACTCCAACAGAAAACTCTGCTAGTGTTTTTAGTATGCCATGAACGAACATTTCAGGTGCAGCAGAGCTCTGTCTGAGAGCTTCCAGACCTGCATGGCTGTAGATGCTGTCCAAGGAGATGGCATTTGACCCTGATGAGTTGCTCCCCCAGAAACTATTAATTTCAGATAACTCAGAAGGCAGAGCACCGTGCTGGATCATGTCATTAATACTCATATTACCGATGGGGTTAGTAATTACAGCCTCTGAAGAGACACCGGGATGTATCCAGTCTCATTATTCTCTGGATTTGTAACCTTTAGAAGTTGAGCTAAAAGCATGGAGTTCATAGTTTGCTGCTGCGTCCCCTTGAAATGCTGATTTATACAGTATATAACAATCAGCCTATAATGTAAAGCCTTTTGGGGTTGAAAAGTCTTCGGAGTGAAATATAGTTACTGCCTTGACACCTGAGAATTGGGATGAGTTTTGATGTTGGTCCTTGAAGGCTTCATTATCTGCTTGTCTCTGTGTTCCCTAACCTGCACAGTTTGGTGGGAACGCCTGTGAAACTCTCCCACAGGCAGGCGTAAGGAAAGTGACCTTTGCTGGCCATGTACAGGATTGTAATCAATACTGCACACCACATAAAACAAAATGTAGCTTTGCTGCAACAGGGGATCAGCATGGATTCAGCCACACTGGTGGATTGCAGCCTTGCACTTTGGAGCGATTACAGTCTCCATCTGAGAACTACTAGCTTTGGAGCAAACCCACAGCGACAGCACCACTAAAAAAAAACATCTGCCAATGGCTTGCAACCCTTTTGCTCCATGGTATTCAAATTGTGCATACATTGGCCTTCTTTTGGTAGGGTGTGAGCAAAATACAAGCCATCCCCCAAAACTAAATAATCTTCACATCCTGGTACTTCTAGCCTGCCTGTTGAGACCTAGCAAGAAGATGATAGCAAATACACAAACCCGTATCTCTTTTAATGATAATAAATGAATGAACTGCTATCAGTCTGCCTTTTTAAGGCTTCCTAGCATGGAGCTACACCTCAGTCTGACAGCCAAAAGGGCAGATAAGTGAGGGCTGTTGTAATTGGTTTGAATAAAAGCTTCTGATGTATTAAACTATACTGTCTTTCTATCATATGACAAAGCCCGGTGGTCAAACTGTGCTTCCATCTCCTGCTGGCACTCCTCCCTTCCTTCTTTCCTCCCTGTTGCCAAAATCCTTTCTCGCCAAATCACTCTGACCCACACTCTGAACCTCTGACAACACTTGGAGGATCAGTCTGTGGTCACCCTGTGTCTGTTTGGAGAGGCGGCTTTGCCAAACGTGTGTTCTCCAGCAAAGAAGGCTTTCATTCACACTAATGGCATGGCTCTCCCCTCTGCCATCCCCCCACATCTGTCAGCAGGGCAAAGCTTCATCTGAAGGTGAGGAGAGTTTTACTGGCTTGGGTGGTGTTTACCTTCTGTGTTTTTAAATAGAGCATTCTCTCGCCCCCTCTAAAACTTCTGCTGAGAATGCTCTCTTTCAACACTTTCAGCTTTTTCCATGAGGTCTCCAGTTAGCTGAGACTCTTAGGAAGATTTCAACACCTTCCTCTAATTTTTGCTGCAGGTACAACTGCAAATACATTTGTTACACTTCATCTGGACTACGAAGATATAATTTAGTCCAACCTTGTGCATAAAGCTACTACATACTTTTTGTAACCAAGCAGTCAGAACAATATTACGATGTAATTTCCCACAATCAGCTGCGCCAAATGTACTGAGATTATGCTGGTTACCTTCTAGAGGCGGTCAGGCAAGAGCGGCGTCTTCCCATTACAGCTGATAAATGGCTACACGATTTGGCACCAGATTATTCAAGCAGACAAATTAACTTCAAATATTAATACATTCAGCAGCCAGTCAGACAAATTGCTTGTTCTACAAGTGCCAGAGTGGTCATGGGGGGATTTTCCTTCTGCTTTCAGGAAACCTAACCTTCAGAGCAGTGCTCAGCCAGGCCATCAATCAGCTAACGAAGGTGGCACCAGTTGAAAAGATCTTCATTTCTCTCTGGAAAGGGGAGTAACAAAAACAAAGAGGAAACAAGACTTGGCCAACTTGGCCAATGACTACCAGGGTTGTCAAAATTCTGTATTTCAAATGAAACACATGTGCCATGGCTCTGACTCTGTCATTAAATTGTGAGCACCTGACCAAGGACCCTGCTAGGAGCCTGCCTGCCCTAGGACTGTTCTCCTGTGGAGACAGATGGCCATGGGGTGCGTTGTCTTCAGAGGGGTTCATCTGCCTCCACAGGCTGATGTAGATGGTGTACAGGTGACAAGGGCCATCGTCACCTCTCCTCTCTTCTTATATATTTTACTCCTAAATCCTAGCAGGAAGGACAAACCTGCTGATCAGATTTAAGCTAAGTTTCTATATGATAATATAACTTAAACAATTGGGGAAATTGAATCATTTTATATTAAAAATTACTTTTTTATATGTATATAAGTATAGCATAGTATTTTAAAAGCTTTTAGCAAGCTAAAAGTTCCTTGAAACTGATGGTAACTGAGTTGAATATGGACTTAGAAGATGGTCTATCAGTGTAGCATATCACTAGATCAAATAAACTAAAAAGAAGAAAGACATTACCACAGATGACACAATACTGGCTGTGTGAAGTAATTATTGTGCTCTTTGTACTCACTAACTGTATGGTTTTAGAGCTTCAAAAACCACTTCTAGCAAAGGAATATTTGAAGAAAGCCTTTAGGGGCGAAAACAGAAGCCAAGCTGACTGTTGCAACACAACCAAGATAAGATTACAAATATAAATTCTGTGTTCAACAGGCGGAAAATGTGTTTATAATTTTATCATTGTACTCAAGGCTTCCTTACAATTTATATCTTCGTTGAGTATAAATACTTTTTCTATACAACATATGGCACTGACTTTAGCCAATCAGGAGGCACCATTTGTGCTCTGAGCACTGAAGCAATTTCATAAATTATGCAATATATTTTGTCAGTAACTGTATAGATGGGAAAGTCATTAACATCACAAATCACATCTTATTACTGTATATGTTAACATATATTTATTATAACTCACAGGTGTGAAGCTCTAAATACAGTTTGCATAGTGATGAGGTTATGTGCGTCCAATTTACTTAATTCAGTCTCCAGAAGACGTTTAATGGTACCAAACCACAGGGACAGGCTTGTTCCGCCACTGGACTTGGAATTAGCTGCATTGCTGCTCCAGGCTCAGCCATAAGCAGAAGCAAGCTGGGCTCTGAAACCGATGCAGTGCATTCGTGTTATTGTTTGAGAGGGACTTGGTGATGCCAGCACACCCAAGGAACATATGTGCTTACAGACCTTGACCCAACAGCATCCATCTCTAAGCTGAGTAAATAATGTTAAATCCTTTGGGATTAGAGTTGTGTTGACTACTCCAGATTTGGTCTTAATTTAGATATGAACAGCAATAATGTAGTGTTAAACAGTCCCTAACAATCCCTAACAGCATAGATATGGTGTAGAGGATCTTTTATCAGTAACATGTGGGCAATGTTCATATTTAGCTTGATTAAAAGATTGCCTTCCATCAGAAGAGACTGCAACAAGATAAAAACCCCCGTGAATTGTCCTGATTGCTTGAGATCAGAAGAGCAGTTTTGGTGTCCCAATGAGTTCATCTCTGAGCCTTCACAGCTCCTCTGCTCTCCCCCTGACAAGCCCAGGATCCCTCTGGGAGAAGCCTGTCCAGCAAGGATGCACAGAGACAAACAGCAGCTGGCACACACCTCCAGCCTTGCTGATGTTTGTGCCTGGAGTATTAGGAACTGTAGCCTTTTTGGGCTATTTTTCCAGACAGATCTGGCTGTGAGTTAGTTTATTATGGGACAGACCTTGCATCAGCCAGCACTGCACCGCAGGCTCAGACGCAGCGTGCACAGGACATTGTGTGCTGCTCTGCAGGCTTCTCCTCTGATTCTCGGGGCCACAGCCTTGGCATCTTCCCCTGTCAGAACAGCAGTGCTGTAAAACGGGCAGCAAAAAAGCCAAGAGAAGCTGCAGGTCCTCCAAAGGCTGATAGTAATTGATGGAAGGAGGCTCCCAGCATCCAGGCTAGCCCATGAAACCCACCTCTTGCCTGCTGGCCCCCGGGCTGCATTTCTGGCCCAAGGAAAGCAGGCAGCAGAGAGGGAAATCTGCACTGCGCTGCATGCAGTGGGTGGACTGTCTTCCCTTTGTGGGATTCATGCCAGTCACTGCTGTTGTGCTTGGCTCCTTCCCAACTTATTTTTCCAGCAGCTATGCAGATGTTACACGAAAAGAAGGGGCAGCATCCAAATTAAACCTGCTCTCTGCAAAGTACCACAAATTGCCCTCATCTTGCTGACATTAGACTGTGCGGTACTACCATTTTGGGGTTAAGTTCTTTAAATGCAGTTCATTTACCATAAGCACATCCACATATATCTACATGTGTTTGGATATGGACTTTTTGCTTATTGAAAAAGGCAACTGCCTGTGAGTAGTTTAATTCATCTGTATTACTTGCAGCCTAGACGACTCTTCATAGATTTGTTCAAAATCCAAATTATTGTGATTTTTAGCAGGAAATTTCTTTAACAGAAAATTATTCTTTCACTATAGTGTTTCCACATAACATCCCCCACCCCAAACTATTCTAGTCCATGGGCGAGTTTTTATTTCTCTTTCGGGAGAAGAACTCTACCACCACCACCACTCTCCAAATGATGAGAAGAGTTCAGCATTTAGTCTGAAAGGAAAGGCAGTGGGGGAAAGCCTATTGAAAATTTTGTCAGGAAAAGACATTGCAAGCACACCATTTTACCTGGAATTACCAGACCCGGGACAAGCTTTCATTTCTGATTTAGCGTCTAGGATGCTAAGCACCAGCACAACCTTGCTCTTGTATGTAAAACCCAGTCTCATCAATATTTTTCCAGTAGATAGTCACTGTATTAAAGAGTTTTCAAGAGATATCAGTCTTCAAAGCCCAGCTTTTATCAGTTAAATGCATTCACAGAAATAGCCTCTTCTCTAATTCCCTGTCTCATGGGTTAAGTAGCTTCGAGCCAAGAGGAAGAAGGAGAGGAAGAGGGAGGTCAAAACTACCCAGCTTCATAAGGGCACTTTTCCTCCCTCTATGGCACAGTGTTTGTAGTTGATGCCAGCCTGCTCAGCTGGAACAGCATCGCTAATGTGAGCATCGCGCTCCCATTTGTAAGAACTTCTCAGAGTATCTGACAGCAGCAGAGCAGCTGGCTCTCCAGTGCCACCCCCCTGCCCGAAAGCACCTGCACCACAGAGGGCTTCAGTTCGTGCTGTGGAGACCCAAACAGCAGGACATCACCAGTCACTCAGCTGAAAGCAGCTGCAGTGCATATGTGATGCAAAAACAGCACTGCCACACAGGTGTCCTGGGGTTAATGACCATTAATGGTGCTTTCTCCTGGAGAGCTGCTCCTGCTGCTGGCAGCCACTGCCCTCTGTTATCCACACCTCATCCTGTGCTGCAGGACAAGGGGAAAAGATTCCTCTCTCATACACAGCCGTGCAGGAAACACTTCTGTCTCTCTGAATGATAAACGGTGTAAGCCAAAAATTTTGGCAAATTAAAAAGTTTAATTTATGATGCTGCATAATTCTAGCTGCTTAGCAGGTGTGACATTGCTTGCTTATTTGAAAGCCAAAAGAGGTAAATTAGATGAAAATGTGTTTTGTAGAAGGCTGTTAATCAGAAAGGACCACTGGCTCCTTCAAACCACAGGTGTTTTCACCTAGTGGACTGTGCCACCAGCAGAGACCCCCCAAGCCCACAGGTTCACAGCTGACCATGAGGGTTGTTTGCCTTGTTGGTTTTGGCAGCAGCTGACAGGTTTTTAACCAGGCGGCTTTCCCTCAAGAAGGGCTCAGCTCCTACCACCTCTTCCCCCAGCACGAGAGCTGATAACTGATTCTCAGCAGGACCTGGCATGGCTCCTTGGCTTATTCAGTATCCTTCAAATAGCTGCTGAGCAAAGCGATTCTGGAGAAAGAGAGAGAATAACAGTCTGGAGCCATTCCCACCCTGTGTCATAGCAAAGTTCATCAGCCAGGCGATTTCTTTTGTACTCAAAATGAATAACATTAATCTCTGTAGCACGAGAAAATTAGTCTCTCTGTGTGGCAAGGTTTTTCTATCACTCAAGGCTGCTATTACACTTGCTCAAAAATCTAAAAACACCTGAAAAAATGAGTCAGAGAAGGTCCAAGACCTTCAGAATAGAAATTGCTATAGCACGTATACAGGAACAAAAGGCACTTTTCAGGTCTACAAGTGGTTTCAGTCAGCCATATTTGGGAGTAAAAGTTAATATTATGGTGGAGTGAGGGAATGAAGTGTTTACAAGAAGTTAGCAAAACTGATGTTGGCACCCCATTGTACGGCACTGAGGGCTCAGGAGTCTGTCCTGGGCTAAGCCACAGACCCACGCTGGTCCTTTAGCTTGGCTGTGTCACCTCTCATTTCTCCAAGTGTAGGACACAAATAAAAATGATCATACCTACCCCATTATTTAGTAATTCTTTGGAAGCTGGTACTACAGATGTCTTGTGCAACGTCATGCGATATCTTTAATTCAGCAGCAGTGAGTACAGGAGAGGGCAAAGAAAAGCAACCTTTTATCTGGTATGGCATAGAAATTGTTCCTTGCTCCCTTCCCCTGGCACCGAGCAGGGCATGGCACTGCCACATTGCCTGGCTTATCTGAGGATGTGGGCTACCCGTCTGCTTATTTTCAAGAAGTAATCTTTTCAAAAGATGCAGCTTACCTGGGAGGTGGGAAGAAGATTCTATTTATTATTGAAGGGACATAGGAATGGAAGTAAAAATCAGTACAGCAAAGCTGTATTTGAAGCCTAGTTTCACCAGCACTCTGCAGACAGGACCTTCCTGTGACATGATATGAAACATTCCTGCATACTCCTTTAAATACCCTTTTTCTGTGCTATGTGAGTCAGATTGCTAATTTTTCTTCTTTCCAATTCCCAGGTCTCTGCTGGCTTCCCAGCCTTCCAAGCAGAGCATGGCTGTCAGACAAAGCAGACTGTGAGAGAGAACAAAAACCCACAGCCTGGAGGGTCCCCAGCTAGATGATGAGATGGGTTGAACCAGCAGCCTCCTGATCAAGAGGTCTCCTCTCACTCTTTGCACCAAAGTTCACACTGACCTCCTTCCAGGCATATGTTTCAGTCCTGTTGTGTTTCCTTCCCCTTCTCCCAGGGTATCAGGTTTGGTTTGGGTTTTTACAGCATGTCCAGAGCAGGGTAAAATTGTGAGTGAATCTGAGGCTGAGGGGAAATTCATCTTCCTACTAATTCCTGCTCATATCTCTAACTCAGTTGAATCTCCTAATTTAGTGTCACCTCCACCTGTCATTAACAGCTCCCTAATAGGACATTAAATACCAGTGAAATGAACACAGATTTTGGAGATCCTGGAGCAAATGCCTCTTTCTGGTTTGTCATCGTCATTTATTTTTTGAACTTTCTTTTCCTCCCCTGAAGTCCTTGATTCAGTTCTCAGCTCTGGCGACAGTTTCTTTGCAGCTCTGATGGTTTCTCATTTTTCACACCCGATTTTGTGACACACTATATCAAATACCTTACTGAAAGCTCAGAAGCGCTTAATCGATCTCGTTCCCTTCATCCATTAATTTAGTAATTCTATCAAAAAACAGTCTAGCCTGGGTGGTACAATTTGTTCTTTGTAAACCTGCATGGATATTTTTCTGGGTTTTTTTTCTCTCTCAGAGATGTATGGAGCTCTTTCCCCCTTCATATTCCATTAATGAATGACACACTGGTATTAGACTCACCAGTGTGGGCTTACCAGCTCAAACCACTGTTGGCTTGAGGACTGCCATGCTCCAGTCTTGAGAGTTTTACTGGACTTATTTCCCTTCTCCAGTATATTTTTCACTGAATGTTCTGATGGTCTAATTGGCATATGGCTTGCATTAGCTACATTTTTCCTTTACATGAGCCATCTTAAGTCTCTGTTAATGTGGATAATCAAGAACTGATTGCACAATGCAGAAAAGGTTGAAAACAAATGGTCTGTAACACATACCTTATCCCCTCCTTTCCATTTGCTGTTTTCTGGTCCCAGTCCAGAAGTTTTTTCCTAGATGTTGTTGGGAACCAGTCAGCTCCCAGAGCACCTCAGACTCAGCAGCTAGAGCCTGACAGAGCTTGAGGAGAAGGGAGAAGGGAGAGCTGAAAAAGAGAGGGAGAAACAAATACATGTATTTATCAAGTCTTACAATAACTGAAAGAAGCTGGGCAAACAGGCAGAAATTTCACTTGAAAAGCTCTGCTAACATTTGATTTCCTAAGGAAATTTTCCTCTACATCTTATTATGACAAGACCAGAGATGGTTCATATGTACTGCAGAGTCTGTGGTCACAAATCACATTCATGCTGAACAATCATTTTGATTTCTATATGCTGAGTCCTTGTCACGCAGAGACACTATCAACACTTGCATGCAGACCACAGACCTCAGGAATTCCAGAGATGTTAACAAATCTCATTTAACCTCCCCAGTCCCTGGTAGGAAGCTGTGATTTTCAGTGTAAATAACAAAATGGCCTTTACACACTATTTCTGAAATCTGAGGACAGCAAGACTGCAGAAATGGCTGATGCCTGGCCTGATGTTTGCTATGACTTTCTGCAAAAGATCCCCATTGGGAAAGAGATTGAGAGCCCTCTTCCTGGGAGTGAGCCATCGCAGACAACACACTCGCTTCTTCCTGCCAGCCAGCTCCTCAAAACTTGCTTTCTGAAGCTCCCAAATAGCACTGTTTTGCTTAATTGCACAGCCCATCACACACCATGACAGGAGTCATATCTAGCACTTATTCCTCTGCTTCCCCTGCACATCACCAGTTAAGTTAAAGCATGTCTGAAGAGCAAGAGACGCATCCTCCTGAGCCTTGTGTGGATCCCCACAGGAGCAAAGAACATTCCAGGGTAGGTTAAGTATTTTATCATTCCCTCTGGCCCCCCTTTCCTAGGCCATAGCCTCCACTGGGCTTTGTGCCCAAAGACAGAGTTTTTTCTCAGGAAGGTACAGACAGCGATGCTTGGATTTTCCCATTTTATGTCAGAGTAGCTCAGGGCTTGAAATGATTAAAGGTGATTAGTCTGACCACTAAGGCATTTACCACGAGCTTGCCAACTGGATCCCATCTCATTTTCGTCAAGAAAAACAAAGCAAACTAACATTTTGATGACTTAGAATGAGGTGCTGATTTACATTTATTTCAGTAGAAAAATTTAAGCCTTTATGAAAAGGATAAAGTTCCACTGAGGCTGAGTGACAGATCCTAACATAAGAAGCTTTAGCATTTTATTCATTTATAAGAGTGTATTTGTATTCACTGTAATGCATGACAATTCCAAATAACCATCTTTTTTTTAATGTGCTTTTATTGAAATAGAAGAAATATGTTAACAGAAGCCTGTGTTCAGAAATCCAGCATTTGCAACATATTTTATGCAAATAGCTATCCTTCAAGGTTACTGTCTGGTCTCCAAAGTTGGGGAGAGAGCTCTCATAGTCTTGCTAGAGCGAGACACCAAACCTGCAACCAGCAGAAAAAGGGGGGTTAAGTCCTAATTTCACCTCAGTGCATTGACCTTTGTGCTGACAGCCTAAATCAGGTTTAATTTGGTCTGTCAGCATTAAAAAGTGTGTTCCTTGCAGCTGTACTAACATTACCCCCTCCAAGCTTGCACCATGCCTCCTGCTCCAGCTCCACTCTGTGTTTCCTCCTGCTTTCCTGGTAGCTGCATTGTGGTTTATGACTGAGTAAATGTAAGGGACAAGTGTGAAAGACTAAAATCTTTCATCCAGCTCTTCAGAGGTGAAGAGCTAATGTAGCAACCAGCATCGCCATGGAGCAGAGGCACCTTGAGAAAAATGAAGAGAAAGCAGAAGGAAACCAACATTTTGAAGAATGATCTATAACTTCAAAAAAGCATTAATCTCTCTACAGATAAATGCACTGAGGTTAGGGAACACTGGGGATGTTTAATGATTCAGTGGGAGAGCTTTTCAAAGGCAAAAATAGGAGTAATTGCCTCCCTGACATTTATAGTTATTGTTGTTTTTATTATTATTATTGAGTATTTGTGTTTCGAAATCTCCTCTGCGGTTCCTAAAGGGTATGATGACAGAGACTACCGGAAAGCTTAAAATAGATATTTCAACTATAAGGATGTGAAAAAAAAATAGGAGACAATTGCAGAAAAACAGCTACATCATCTTTTTTTTTTGTCTTAGACTCTGAGTTAGATCTCCAAACTAGATGTCTCCAAAAGTTGACCAGAGGATGACATTTCTGTTTTGTGCCAGCTCTTCAGGTTGTGACATTTATTGTTGCTGCTGTGTTTTTTATTCTGTGCTAGGGTAAAAACAGCCCATTTCCGTTGTTTGCACAAAATAGAGCTGTGCCAAGTGCCGGTTTTCAGTTTTCAGATCATGGGGCTGCCCTGGGACATGGGCTCTCTCCCTTCAAGCCTTCAGAAAAAGCCTCTCTGAAACAGACACCTTCCTGTAAAACATCTGACCGATGGAGCAGGCTATTTCCTGTATGATAAATGAACAGCATGTACTAACCAGCTCTAATGGGCAGGGTATGGGTGAGTAGCTTGAAACTGGTATAAGAATGGGAACAAATGGAATGGACTGAGGGACAGGAAAATGCCCATTTGCAGTGCATTTCTTGTCACAAGAAAAGAGATGGATTTCTCTTAAGCACGGTGACTTCCCCTCTTGCCCCAATGGTAGCATTTTTAAAGAGGGTGCTGCCACTGCAGTCTCTGCTCAATGGGAACAGAATGAAAATGACACCAAGCATATTTAAAATTCACATCCCAAATATTTTTTTCTTTGCATATGTACACTCTTGATTGGCATTAGCATGCAGTCTGGTACCAGATGAAAGCACAGACTAAGTTAATCAAAGATAACAAGTAATTCTGAGTAATGACTAAATGGCATTCCCAGGTATCTACTTTTAAAAAAGGAAATGAGTCATTCTGGTTGTAATTACCAACTCGGGTTCCATATACAAAGCTAGCATTTATGAATATCGAACTAGGCTCTATTTGACTATGTTAGGTATGTGTCAGTTTACTTTCCTAATGCAAAAAAGAAGAAAATTTAGTCATTATCACTAGAACTGTTTGTTAAAGTTGAAAGGAGATAAATCATTAATAGGGATGTCATTTATTCATTATGGTTAAAATATATATATCCACTTGTCACTTTGATAAATCTAGTTTCTCGTCTCATCTCAGCTTATTGACATCACAGATGAAAAGAGCTTCCTTACTGCATTCCTGTTGCAGCTTAAAGCCTTTACAATGCTTTATTGATGAGCTAGCATTTTGAAAATCAAGACTGCCGAGGCTTAAGATTGTAGTGACAATTACATGGTGTTTTGTTGCAAAGCTAACAATTTGCATGGGACTGATGATAGCTTGACATTAAGCAAATAAAGTATTATTATTGTAATTTAGCACAGAATTTTGTAGAAAACACTGCCTTGGACCAATGCACAGACGTCTACTACAGTGCTATGGTATCTCTTTCATGTGAAAATTTAACCCCTTAAACACCGTTCAACTCGACATTTGTAACCACACAATGCAAGTACAGAACCACTGAGTTCTGGATGCACTAAGGCATGTGAGTAACTTCTTCCAGGGAATTAGTTCTGCTGCAGAGTATTTAACTGTATGAAGGAACTCATGCACCCCCACACATAGAGGACTGACCCTGGAAAACCTGCTGTGAGTTTATGGGTTAGCAGATAAGACTGAAAGATATTGTTGCTAGATGAAGAGATTTTTCCTGTTTTCTAACCCATTTATTGCTGTTTCTGCTAATAGTTACATCCTCACTAGAAAACATCTCCAAGGCATTAATTGTACTGAATATATTTTGATGAAGCACTGATTTTAAAAGAACATCTGAAAACCTCTGCACAACAACGGAGAACCAGGCAAGATGCTCTTCCTGACCTATCCAGTACCAGCTGGCAGGAATAGTTTTAAGACATTTAAGGTAGGTCTAAAATACTACATATGACTGTCCTTATGTCCACTTATAGGAAAACATCTGTATTCAATGCACAGAAAATTGTGTGGGAAAGCAGCATAAAGCTTGGGAATTTTGAACCTCCGTTCTTACAACTGTAACTCTTTCACCAATGAGAATTTATGGTGTACAGCAGAAAACATTTGCTCTTTCTCAGAAGATGAATTTTGGGATTTGATGCTACAACCTTTTGGCTTTTTATATGTATTCTTTAAAGTCATATTGGCAGTCTCACTCAGGGCTAATCTTTTATTTCTTCTAGCTGGATGAGTGCAAGAGAAAACCAAGAGGGCACTGCCCACTCCAGTGCCACTCCCTTGAGAGCAGCGAGATGCTGACGTGCATCTTCTTGGAACATGCAGTTTGATGGCTCAATGGTGTGCCAGCATCCTGACCTTCAGTATTTCAGCTCCTCATTGAAAACTCGGAGTCCTGATGTCTGACCAAATGACACTGTGTGAGGATGTACAGGTGCCCTCGGTTCCAGTACTGGTCCAGCTGCACAAGCATTGGTAAGTCAAATTGCCCATTCGGTATATCCCTTGAGCAAATGTCTTCATCAGCATTAGCCTTGAATTATACCTTTCAGTTAAAATTGGGCATGTGCTGGTGACACTTCTCAGCATTAATAATGAGAAAAGAAAGGTCTCCAGTGCCCTATCAGCTGTCTGGGAACATAAACTCCCCACATGGAAGGAGGAAGAATTGTTGCCTCGTCTAATGCTGATTAGTGGTGTGACATCTTCCCAGAGACTGCCAGATCTAAGAAAATATTATACACTTTGATAAACCACATACACCTACATAACCTAGTATTGCACTGGGGGCATGTATAGATTAATGATACAGATCTCACAAGATGAAATACATTGGCTGATGCTTTAATACCCTGAGAATATTATTCACTGCTGACTAAGTCAATAGATTTTTTTTTTAAGAAGTGAGTATTTTTCTCAAACAGGCATCTACACCTCCCATCCCCACATTATCTCTTAAAGCAATGAGGGGATCTCCATAGTTTTCCTTCTTCTTGTTCCCTATTGCAGCTTTCCTTGTTGAGTCCAAGTTGATGCAATTTCTGTTCTGTAAGAGCCACTGTTTTGTGCTTTATCACTTAAGACACTCAAGTACCTTTAGAGTTACAGACTGTAAATTTCACAATATATCAGTGATACATTTGAACACCACAAATGAAATTTATTGTGTTTTATTTTCACTTATACTGAATTCACTCAGATTGCTAACTTTTGAGCATGCCCAGAGTATACTGTTACATTTCTATTTACAAGGTATTGATATTATTTTAATTACTGATATTCTGTAGTTTAATCATAACTCAACTTTATAAAAATGTATTTTTCCTCTATTTACATCTGCAAAGATCTGTGAATTTTAACCTAGAACAAGATAATGCGATTTCTACATTGTTATGTCTTTTTCCACTTGTCTCTATGGTACACCAACTGTAATGATAATTGTCCTGTGCATCCCAAAACATCACTTGCCAAAGAGCAATACAGCAAATTCCAACTGGCCAAGCCACTTTTGTCACTTTAAGTTTCAATAACAGATTGTTAAACAGAAATAAATGGAACATATATAACTTATCTATTATGTTCTTTATCCTTATCCTTTATATATTAAAAAATCATTTTTCTTGTAAGTATACAACAGTAGACAAAAAAGTCCACATTAGGATTTACCAAAGATAACCCAGTAGAGGGCTGTAACACGTCAAAGGCACTGGCCAGTACAGCAGCTCTGCTCCAGATAACAAAATGCTGCTGCTGCAGCATCCTTCTTTTCCCACTGCAGCAACACCAGGGCCACCAAACCTTTGTGCAACCTGTTCTGCACATTGGGTAAAAGACCCAGCTGGTTGCACAGTGTTCCACTGGGTTTTCTGCAGAAGCGAGTGTACATTTTCTTTCGTCTTATCACCACTAGAGATACCAATTTCTTGTTTTGTTTCACACTCTGACAGCACTCTTCCTGATGCTGCTGGGAGGGCTGGCAATGTTCTCATTGCTGTACCACCTAGTTCAGTTCTGAGCTAGGTAAGTAGGAATAGAGCCTGATTCCCCAATGTTTCCCATGGATGCACTGGTGATGCTGCATCCTCTGGGGCAGAAGCTGCTAATAGGCTAGGTGTGAAAACCACACGAAGTCCATAGGTGCAAATGAAAGGAGAAGCTGACAAACTCAGCACTGTTTATCTTGCAAAGGGCTGGTGAAGAATGAAGACTCTTATCGCTCTTCGTGTTTGCTGAAGTATTTTCAGCAGGCACATATCTATAACTGGTAAGTGTACAAAGGGTGGAAGCAGAGGCAGGATCTCAGGTGAAGTATAGAGTCTGTCTGATCCTGCAGAAATAGGGTTAGAAAAGCCAGGGCTGACTTGCAGTTGAGTCTGCAAGGG
Source organism: Mesitornis unicolor (assembly GCF_000695765.1). Taxonomy (NCBI): domain Eukaryota; kingdom Metazoa; phylum Chordata; class Aves; order Mesitornithiformes; family Mesitornithidae; genus Mesitornis; species Mesitornis unicolor. The sequence goes on along the minus strand of NW_010170897.1, from coordinate 7,795 downwards.
ATGTGAAAGACAACAAGAAAGGATTTTCCAAGTTCATAACAACAAAAAGAAGACCACAGAAAATGTGGGCCCACTGCTGAATGCAGCAAGGGTACTGGTGACAGATGGTACGGAGAAGGCTGAGGTACTTGATGCCTTCTTTGTCTCAGTCTTTACCAGCAAAACCATCCTTCAGGAATCCCGCGCACCTGAGACCAGAGGGAAAGACTGGGACAAGGAAGACTTAACCTGATGGAGGAGGAACAGTTTAGGGAGCACTTAAACAAGCCTAACAGGCTGCACTCATGAGTGATGAGGAAGCTGGGTGATATTGCAAGGACTGATTATCTTTGAATGGTCACAGCAACTGGGAGAGGTTCCTGAAGACTGAAAGAGAGTAAATATCACTCCTATCTTCGAGAATGCAAGAACAAAGATCCAGGAAACTACAGGCCAGCCAGTCTCACTTCAGTCTCTGGGAAAGTGATGGAGAAACTCTTCCTGGAAAGCATTTCCAAATACATGAAGCACAAGAAGGTGATGGGGAGTAGGCAGCAAGGATTGACAAAAGGGAGAACATGCTTGATCAACCTGATAGTCTTCTACAATTATATGACTAGCATGGTGGGCAACAGGAGAGCAGTAGACACTGTTTACCTTGACTTTAGCAAAGTCTTTGACATCTATAACATCATTATAGACGAAGTACGGGTTACAAAAGTGGACAGTGAGATGAATTAAAAGCTAGCTGAATGACCCGGACCAGAGGGTTGTGATCTGTGGCCCGAAGTCCAGTTGGAGGCAAGTTACTAGTAGTACAAGTCACGGGGCTCAATGCTGGGGCTAATACTGTTTAAGATTTTCATTAATGATCTTGATGATGCAACAAAGTCCACCCCCAGGAAGTTCACAGGTAATACAAAACAGAGAGGAGCAGCTGAAACACCAGATGGTTGTGTAACTGTTCAGGTACTTTGACAGGAAAACTGGGCAGGGAGGACTCCCACAAAGTTCAACAAGGGGAAAGGCAGAGTCCTACATGTGGGGACGAATAATCCCAGGCTCCAGCCCACACGGGGAGCAATTGGCTGGAAAGCAGCTTTGCCAAGAATGACCCTGGGTTCCTGGTGGATAACAAGCTGACCATGAGCCAGCAATGTACCCATGGGACAAAAAAGGCCATAAGTATCCTGGGCTGCATTAGGAGGAGTGTTGTCAGCAGGCAAGATGATCCCTCCTATGTATTTAGCACTGGTGAGGCCACACCTGGAGTGCTGAGTCTGCTTCTGGGCTCCCCAGTACAAGACAGATATGGACTTACTGGAGCAAGTAAAGCTAAGGGCCATTAAGACAATGAAGGGATTGCAGCATCTCTCATATGAAGAAAGGCTGTAAGAGGTGGGACTGCTCAGCCTGGAGAAGACTCAGGGGGCATCTTATCAATTTGTATAAAGCACTTTTGGGAAGGAGTGAAGAAGACAGAGCCAGGTTCCTGTCAGTTGTGCCCAGTGACAGGACAAGAGGCAAAGGACACAGTTTAAAACACATGAAATTCCACCTGCAAACAAGAAAATACTTTTTTACTGTGAGGGTGGTCAAATACTGGAGCAGATTGCCCAGAGAGGTTGTGGAGTCTCCGTCTGTGGAGCAATTCAAAGACTGACTGGACATGGTCCTGGGCAATCTGCTCTAGGTGGCCCTGCTCAAGCAGTGGAGTTGAACCGGGTAGGCCCTTCTAACCTCAACTGTTCTGTGATTCTGCAACAATGGATATACTCTGCCCAGTCCATGCCACAGATGTAGGGATCCTTTTTTGTTCCAGTACCATCTAAAATGGGTCATTTCCATCACATTTAGTTTTACAACAGATTGTAACTGGAGGTTACCCTTCCAATGAAGAGAGTGGTCAGGGTGCTATAAGAGTAGCGAGAAAGGAATCAGCCATGACTTCCAATTTAATCCAGCCATTTCAGTGTCTAATACATCATCTCACTTGGTGCCAGTCAACAGACACAGTCTATCCCATGATTTCACATGAGCAATCACACAGTGGTCACATTATAACAAATTAGAACTCTGCTAGTGTGGTACATAACCTTAGCTCACCTCTGTGAAAGATGATTTACCTGAAGGGAAGTAACAAAAGAGGCTAGCTCGGCAACAAGAGCTATTTATGAGAAACCTGGACAGGGTTAGGGCTGAGGAATGGCAAGGCAAACCTTTTATCACAGTAATTTTGCTGTACTACTCCATGAGGAGCTGTAGAGAAGGCCAGGGAGTCTCACAACAGAGACAGTGCAGGATCTGTAAGTTTATAAATACTTTCCCTGAACCAAAGTCCCCATTCAGAACACCACTAAACTTTAGGAAACTCTAGATCCCATTTTATGCAGCTTAGGACCACTTCTTATTAGAGCTGGGAAGACTAGATATAAATCTCTGTCCAAAACAGTAATCCTCTTATATTTCATTACTAGCACCACAAGCCTCTGTGAAGTGTTCTCTATCAGAACCATAATAACAATGGGTTGTGGCTAAGCTCTCTATCCCAAGTTCAGTCACAGCAAACCCACTAACACATTAAATCTGTGCCTGCCTTTGATTTATCCGTCCTCCCTAAGCCTTTCCACAGTCAGGTACTGGGTGTGAGGCAGCAGCTAGCAGCTGAGAGGGAAGGAAAAAGAGATGCTAGCATCACATCTCTGCTATGCCCGGCTATGGGAGCACTTCATTTCAGGACATGTTATCTTAACAAGCTGCTGAAGATAGTTGAAACTAATCTGCTATTTTGCCTTGGATAATGTATAACTCTCAGCTGAGAGCTGATAACGGGCTACAAGGGCTCTTCTGCTCCATCTAGGGGAAAATTCAAACAGTAGGATTTAGACTAATCTGTTTTATATTTGTCCTCACACAGAACAGAAGTGCTCATGCAGGCAATTCTTGAAGTGCAGCTGGTAGCCATGACTAACAGATGAGGTGCAGATAAGAACAGTTTCTGAGTTTCTCCTCTTGGTTCAATGTGTCCCGGTCTGCTCAGCAAGAATGGGGGACTTGGTCGTCAGTGCTGACCCCGTTTCTTCCACTGAGCTCCAAGGGGACTTTGACTGGACTAGATGAGCCAAGTTACAGTAGTGCCTTTGCCTTTTGGGTGTCCAGGGCATGAATTATTCTGTCCTGGGACTGTGTAGACCTACCCAATGTCTCCCCAGGATGAATGCTGCCGTCAAAAGAACTGAAGTTTCTTTCAGCCTTTCACAAAGGCAGGGACATTCTGCTTTTTGACAATATCCTATGAGATGAAGGGCAAAAACATAAAAGTTTTGTGCTTCATCTCTAGAAAAGTCAGTGCATACGTCTTGGGAGATGGCCTTTCCTGGTAGTCACTTCTGACTGTACCTGTTTAAGGTTACTAGTGCACACAAGTTGCGCTTGATACTTTTATTTGCTATGTATTTTCCACATGCATATTCTCTTCCCACACTTTCGCATACATGCAAATCTTTGTTTCTAACATGCAAACCTGCACATCGGTCAAGTGATAGCTATGCACATAATTCCTTTAAATAAATGGAAGTCTAGACATGCTCATCTTCTTTTCAAAAGGACTGAGAACAAAATAGTAAAAAATGAGAACAAATGCTTCACTTTTTCACTCAAAATTGGATATAAATTATTTTGAATTTATTCTTCAGCTAAAAAATGTCATTGAGTTCTTGCATTATCGCACTCAGCATCCACATACCAAATACGCTGTTAACTTGTCTCAGGTGGGCATGGTAATTTACAGTTGAACCTTGAAGTGAGTGCCGTTATATCCTAGTTGCTGCCTGTAAGCAAATAACACCGGGGGGAAAAAATGTGATTCATTTGGTATTGTCAGGTTGTTAAACTGTTTCTCCTCAGCTCCAGCAGCACCGTGCACAGGTCTGTGCCCGCGAACTTAGTCCCAGTCAGAGCTCAACAACTAATTTTAGAACCAGCTCTGTATTTTTTTGACTATTTTTGTTGTTAGAGAGCCATCTTGTGGTGCATCTTATTAAGAATAAATAATAAAAAAAATCCATTGCTGTTCAGAAATTGTGGGCCACAAAGACTCCAGTGGTTTTGCATCTTCCATGCATCTGCTCTTCTCAAAGCTCCTTTTGAAATGGAAATAACCTAATCTCAAATTGCACTTCTGAGTCATAGAAATATTTGTTAAGGACTGGGGAAGAGGACATATTTCTCTCTGTTTTTCTAAAAAATTATTTTAAAGAGTTTGGAGTGCAAACGAATAGCTACAATTTACAGCACAGTTATCCCTTCCCTAACAACTGTTGTATTGATCAAGGCAGGTCGCAGGTGGTCTAGCTTTATCAATGTGATATATATAGTTTTTTTGCAGCCACAAGACTTATTAAATATTCTGAAAAGCATTTAAATTCAAATAATACCTGTTATTACTGGAGTTATATAAATAAATGAACTTTAAAAATAGCAAAAGCACATATTGAAATGTCATTTGGGATGTTTGCAGATTGCAAGAGTTTTCCAGTGGCAGGGATGTTTTACATCGTGCTTAAAATTTCTGTTTTCAAATATGTAGTTAACTGAAAAAGATAAACCTACCTGAACTACAGTCAATAAAACAATTCATAAACTGCTTTGAATTTTGGTAGATTTCCCTTCCATAAGATGCAAGTCCTCACACAATGCTAAATAACAAAATAACTCAGTGTGCAAAATGTTACTGAGCCTTTGAAGAATTTGTTTTTAGGAGAAAAACAAAAAACCCAAGTCTTCCCATAAAACAGAATGTCTCTATGCATTGGAAGTTTTCCCTCTGCAGCTTTCAGTAAGACCCTTACAGTTCTCCTGTATATATATAACTGTTCTCTTGTCCATTAATAAGCTATAATTATCTGTTGTCCTTTCACTGAAAGGAAAAAAGCACTGTGCAGCCAAAGATCATTAGTGGTCCACCCTCTGCTATCAGTGGAGTCAGTGAAAATGAAAAGGTAATTATAGAGGGTCTTTGGAATGGTATGCGATGATTAGCATATTTTCTAAAAAATTCAGGTTTAAATGTTAAAAAGCACAGTATTATGCAACTGCCTCTGCAGGACTGATTTAGTTAATCTCCTTTGCTCATCTCATCTAATATTTGTTGTAGGTGGGCAACAGTCTTTCATAAAAAGGAGGTCACAAGATAAGGACCATTTAAGAATCAAATGGGGAAGGAAGAGGAGCAACAGTGGGGTGAATCCTGAAGAGAAACTCTGCTGTGGTACACGAACTGGAGAGCAGACAGATGTGATTCTCAGAACAATGCCGAATACTTCTAGCATGGGCGTTTTCTAACCAAGTAATGAACAGTCCACAAGTGAAGTTATGAACATGGGGTGCTGGTAGAAAGGCATTCTGCTTTCTTTCAAACTCCGTAAAAATGAGAAGTCAATAATCCAAGCAGAGATAGCCACAAACCTCATCATGACATTGCTCCGTGCCCTTCTGTATCCTTCAACCATATCTCCACATTCTTTTCAGAGCACATATGAAAAATGAAGACAGTAATCTAGTAATGCTGTTACTATTGATATGTGTACTGACAAAGTCACTTCACCATTTCCCTTTGCTCCTTCTTACTAAAACCTAGCAGCAATGCTTGATCCTGAGATGATCACCTACAGTGAACTTTCAGGTCTTCTGCGCGTCACTCATCTGCCAAGACAAAGAGTGAGCAAGTCTACACAATGCAATACAGACATACCTGAGGTGGCCCCTAAAGAGTTAACTTGAATACAAAGGACAGCGTAGCCAAAACTACATGCCGAGACTAAGGAGCCCTGCTGAAGTGTACGCAGAGCTGGCTTAGATTTTGCTGTGCCCTGTAATGACTCCCAGTTATAGATGTGGCTCTTCTGAATCAGTTCTTTGGACTGGGTGATTGCATTTAGTTAGGTAACTCAGGCCTCTCTGTAAAGCAACTTGTATTCATTATCTACTTCCTGGTCGATCTCTATATCATCTTTAAACCATTCAGGCGAAGATTCTGTATCATCATCTACACAATTGATTTTTAAAAGAGCACTGAAGTACCTTAATGATCCCTTTGGACCCTGCTGGAGACACCCAGCTCTGTCAGGCTGGTATCAGTTGCATTTCAAGGCCTCTCAGCAATCCAGTTTTAAATCTATATGCTGTGCACACTGCTTGTCCCACATGAATCACATCTTTTATTCAGAATGTGCAGGATTATATCAAATCCACTGGGGAAATCCAACACTACTGTATCAATACAATCACCTTGTTCCGTCAAATCCACTGTTCCCTATAAAATAAACACGACGTGTTCGTCTAGAAAGAGACATCTACCTTCCATGAAATTCTGTTGATTGACAGTTGTAGTCTGTAATTTTATTTTTAACAAATCTAACTGCTTCGTTGTTATGTATGGGATTTAAGCACGTTGGTAGATCCCCGAGTTTCCTTCACATTCTGTAGAACAGTGCTTGAATTCCTCACTGGATTGTCCCCAGGTTTCCAAGATAATTTGCAAATTAGTGTTATTTAACATCATTTCAAGAACTTTAACAGAATATAAATTATCTATATAAATATATTTAAGTGTATAAGATGTTACTAGATATTCTCCTTTCTACCCTCTTCAGGGAGAGTACACGTTCTCTCCTATCCAGAAAATGAGGTGTTTTTTATGATCTTATCATCACTGTCATAAAGAAGTCAGATTCAGCACAAATAAAGGTCTACACCTTGTAACTTGGGCAGCTGTGTGATCAAGCACAGGCCTGGCATTTACACACTAATCTCTGAACAGTGACATGCACTAAGCAGGCTCTTCGGTCAAGTTTGCCATGTGTAACTGAAAATAACACCATTAAATAGCTGATGGGTTTTCAGGAATCTGGAATTTAAAGCTTTGACACCACACAACTGGTCACTGTTCACTGGGTACCGGTATCTTTTCAGTATCCCAGACATGATTTAAAGTTGTTTTTCTGGCAGATCACCTGGAGAAGGGAATGATGCAAACAATTAGAGTCTTTCCCAAATCATGCTCTTTTTTTACCACTGGGAAACAAAATGTGCACTACAACAAAGCAGTGACACGGACCAGATGAGCTTGACTATTTCTGCCTCCAGTATATACCATTTTTCTTTGGCCACATTAGTATAAATGTCACACAATGCTGCCAGTATGAACACTTGATGCCAAGTGTCCCACTCTGCAAAAGTAGAAACATCTGCAGCAGAGAGCACTATGACTGTATATGGTCCCAAACCTGGCAATGACTATGAAAACAAGGGTTTTGGAAACATGGATGGGGTTGTTGTGCCTTTCTTACACAACCGGTAACAGCCTGCGCTTCCTAGCCAGTGCTTAAAGTGAAGGAACAGCCAAAGTCATGAATGAGGCCTTGCTAAACTGAAGTGAGAGGTGAAAAAAAAGAACTTCTCATTGACTTAAATGGGGTTGAGATTTCCCACTGATAAATATAGCATGGAGTGTGTATTGTTTCATGTTACATTTTCTGGATCATAACATCCTTCTGGGATATATACTTTGCACCTTGCAATTAAAGAGAGAGTAAAAGGTGAACATGCAGAGCTTTAAGGTTTCTAAACTTCGCTTCAGATTCTTACCCATGCTCTTACCATTAGCCTGCTCCCTTGGACATTCTGTCACCTGACAACATATTCCCTTAAGACAATCTTTACTGGAGGTATTAATAAACAGATATTTTACAGAAGTGATAAATCTCTTCACCTAGGCTACTAATATTTTATTTTTATTACTACTATTATATTATAA
>NW_010170896.1:0-3348 GCF_000695765.1 Mesitornis unicolor | reverse complement strand
TCAGGCTGGTACCCCTTAAACCATAACATTCATACATTCTGGACAACATTTTTCCTGTCCTCATTATACCTTTTCCATTGTCATAATAATAAAAACCCCAAACAAACCATAACACACTGCTTTTGCTGGTACAAAGATCTGCTACAATGATTAATTAAACATGAGTTTTTTAGAAAAAAAATCCAAAAAATCATATCCATAAGCATTCACAGTATTGAGAACTAAGGTAAAGATTTTTCAATGGTGTATATAGCTACGTAACAGACTTTTCAGAAGTCTTTTGGCACAAAGCTACCAGCTATTCAAAGTGAAACTAGATACTGTTTAGTTCTGAAAATCTGTACAGGTATATATTTCTATATAGAAGTATGCCCTAAAATTTGATCCTTAAACTAGATTAAGAAATCTTTTAAGGACAATAACAGACAGTCCTATTATTTCCTATGTGTCAAAAACCAAAGTTTTACTACCCTTTGGGTAGTAAAGACCCTTAGGAAAAGGAAAATACTTTGTAACACTCATCTTCAGTTGACCTACACAGAGAAGAGCAACATTTTTTGGTGAGAGTCCTAAGTATAATAAACTCATTTGGAAATAAACCCTGAGTGTTGACTTTCTTAAAGTAAAACACTGGACCTGAGTACTGGAGAAATGTTTGTGACAATTCAGACATGATATATAAATCCTGGACCTTTAACTCATTACAAGTCTTCTTGCAAAGAAACACTGATTACCACCACTTGTTGAGAAGTTGCTCTGATAGAGTTATTCAAAAGGGCTAATTTTAGAAGTCTGCTTTCTATTTGGTCTGTTAAAAGAAATGCAAACCTCAGAACTTGATTAGGAGCCTAAGTTTAGATATTTGAAGTCACAGCAGAAGTCTCTCCCTCTCCAACCACGGTAATGAGAGTCTAGAAAATTAATCCACTATGTGGAAGTAATATTTTTTTATATGTTCTCTCATTTATTTTACAGCAGAGGAGAGTAAATATCTCTTCACCTAAATTAGATGAACAACATTAGAACTAGTAGATATTCCCTCAAAGACAATACAGCTTTAGAAACTTGAAGGAGTTTGATGATGTAATGCCAATCATGTGTATTCTTTAAATAGATTTCTGTCCTTCCTCTAAGCCACAGTGTCATGAGGAAAAAACCCTGAACTATTTTAGCAAACTTGTTTTGAAATTAGTTTTGCAATTAGTATTCTTAAATACAGATTTTTTGTATGATTTTGAAGATAGTGACAAGAAGGAAGAGAAACATCAAGTGATCACTGCAGATTATGATTACTTTTTGAAATGTGGAAATGCTTTATCAAATATTTGGAAGTTTAATTGCAGAGAAGTTAGATAATAACAGGAATTACAGACACATTACTGAAAAGAATCTGTGGGTTATAATAGATCACAAGCTGAAAATGATTAACAAAATTAGTTTACTGCAGAGATTATATACATGCAAGGAAAACATTGTAATGAAACACATAAACTTTGGATGCATAGTTTAAGTGACATGTGAAGAAGTTAAATTCTCTTTGGCTTATATTAGGTCTCAGATGCAATATTATGTCCAGTTTTGGGCTTCATGCTTCAAGAAGAATACAAACCAACTGGGCTGTGTCCAAAAGAAAATAACAAGAATGTTTACAGGTCTAGAAAACATAACCTCTGAATAAAAATTGAAGGAATTAGGCTTGTTTAGTCTAGAGCTGAAGAGACTGAAGGCAGCTATGACAGCAGGCTACAGAGAGGTAAAAATAGGAGATTGGAATAAAGTTTTCCATGCCTAGCATGAATAGCATCAGCATAAAACAGAATTAAGTGAAACTAAGTCTAAACATTAGTAAAAAATTTCTAGCAGAAAAACTAGTTGAGCTGTGTAATAGGCTATGAAGGAGGGTCTTAAGCAATGCCTCCTTATTGTGGAAGCAAATAGTAAAACCTCTTTGTGGAATGATCACAGAATCACAGAATCGCTCGGTTGGAAAAGACCTCTGAGATCATCATGTCCAACCATTCCTGTCTACCCACTAAACCATATCCTTAAGTATCTCGTCTACCCACTCTTTAAATACATCCAGGGATTGTGACTCCACCACCTCCCTGGGCAGCCTGTTCCAGCTTCTAATGACCCTCTCAGTAAAGAACTTCCTCCTTATCTCTAACCTGAACCTCCCTTGGCACAGCTTGGTGCCGTTACCCCTTGTTCTATCCTCCATCACCTGGGAGAAGAGACCAGCACCCACCTCTCTACAACCTCCCTTTAGGTAGCTGTAGGTGGTGATGAGGTCTCCCCTCAGCCTTCTCTTCTCTAGGCTAAACAATCCCAGTTCCCTTAGCCGCTCCTCATAAGGCTTGTTCTCCAGACCCCTCACCATCCTTGTGGCTCTTCTCTGAACACGCTCCAGAATCTCAACATCCTTCTTATAGTGAGGGGCCCAGAACTGAACACAGTACTCGAGGTGCAGCCTCACCAGTGTCAAGTACAGGGGGATAATCACCTCCTTGGACCTGCTGGTCACACTGTGATACAAGTATACTAGAGCTTTGAGTCAGGAAATGGTTCTCATGAATCCTTGTGATCTTTTCCAGCTCCATTATGTATGGTTTTATGATTATTTATTTTGCATTTTTTATTAGAGATGAAGTGGGACATATTGTAAATAGTATATGTTAGATTATGTGATAAAAGCATATCTGCATACCCAGAAAGGAGCACGGAGACATAATGGCAGGTGGGGGACTCTAGGCCAATCCCAGGACTCAGCAGCCTATCAGAGGTCCATCTCCACAAACCTAGAGGAGCACAGAGGCCCAAAGTCATGTGAAAATCCAAATTAAAGACTCAGTGGAAGTGACACACTGTCTAGGTACCCCTCAGAGCTGTCCCAGGAGAGCCTTAGCCCCAATCTCCTTAAGATAAGTCAATGGTGGAGCACCCTTTGGACTGAGAAGGTTGCTGTCTGGAGTATGGGACATGTTATGGCATGCAGGGGAAGAGTATGTTGGGCTACATAGGACTTTCTATAGGATGTTTAGGGGGTGAACCACTGGTGAAGAAAGGATGGTTTTAGAAAATTTGTGGAGGAACAAGTATGGGAAAATCAGAGTAATGAGCTGAAAGGGACCAATCTTGCATAAACTGTTGCTGGTAGGTATTCTTGTTTGGTCTTTTCCTGATCAATGCAATCTGTCCTATCTTCTTATTAGATCCTTTTTTTTTCACCTCTTTTTGTGGGTGAGCACTCTGTATTCAGTGTGCACATGAATGTTTAGAGATATGGGTGCAGCAACTAGAGTCAAACCATGGGTTAGAGAAGAATCATAGAATGGTTTGGGTTGGAAG
>NW_010170895.1:0-2812 GCF_000695765.1 Mesitornis unicolor | reverse complement strand
GCAACCTAGTCTAGGTGATCCTGCTCCGGCAAGAGGGTTGGACTGGGTGATCTTTCGAGGTCCCTTCCAACTCCTAATATTCTGTGATTCTGTGTGAAAAAGTCCTCATCAAGGAAAGCAATACCATAGCAGGGCCTCAGACGTCACTTTGGAGACCTGAGTTGACACTATGATTTTTTGTGTTTTCTGGAATAATCTCATTTACTTAGGTAAAGTAACTTTGTTGCACTATCTTTTTAAGATATTAACTCATTTTCCTTGAAGAAATTTCATTTTCCCTCCTTCTCCTGGTGCCTAGGACCACAGAGATAATATCTGTGTATAAGCAGGTTCCTCATTTGTTGGCTCTCATTTAGATAAATAATTTGCAAGAATACCCCCCAAGAGATCAGCTGGCAACCTTGTGTTTCAGCAATGTTTATTCTCTGCCCCGTTCCTCTCCAGAGGTGATAACCAGCCTTCCCACCATGAGATCAACCTGTAAATTAGTTCAAAAGGCTTCAGGGGCCACAAGCAACCTTTGGCAGGTGATTCTCTGCTCTTGACCCTTCAGGACACCCAGGGAGGGCAAGGAAGGGGAACAAGCCACTCCTCTGTGCACAGATACAGCCAGACAGAGGGAGTTCAGACTCACGAACAGGTATCTCTGAAATACACAGGTGCTGAGGTGGAGGCACAGAGAACCGCAGAACTCCAAACCACATGATTTTCTCCTTTTTTCCTTGCTTCCCACTATAGGTGGGAGGCAATGAGGAGCAGGTAAGTCACTGCTTATTAAGTGGTCCTCTATGGGCAGACACAGTTGGTGGAGTCCAATTCTGGCTTTGCAGAGGCTGTGAGGAAGCAAGGCAGCAACGAAGCACCCAACATTATTCTTTCTCTCCCCTGCACTGTGGCAGGGCAGAGTCAGCCAGGGACAACTCCTGAGCAAATGTCACAAGGAAGGTACCAGGCAGGGCCCTGCAGCTGGGATGTGTGAACCATCAGTGTGAGTCACAGGTCCAGGAATATATTTGCAGTATGTCATCACCACGACATTTCCCCTTAATGCAATGGCAATTCAGTCATCCTCTCTGGACTTCCAAGGATAACATGAAGCTTGTTCCTGTTGCAGCAGGTCCTGTTCCCCATCACTGGCAGCTCAGAATTTATATCCAAACTATTCCAGTAAATCCCACTATTTCATTGAGCATCTTCAGTCCTCCATTATTCTGACCCTTTGGTTTTGTGTTTTACTTTGGTTTTCTGTTAATGGCCAACTTTTCCACAGACAGCACTGTTTGCTGTGATGACTGAAATAAGATTTTTACAGTCAAACAGATTTGCTTTCAGTTTATTCTCTCTCAAACACCCTGGGGGGTTTGTTCCAGTGTTTCTCTATTACCTCAGGATCTATGAGTGAAGAGAGGTTAGAAGGTGAAGTTAAAATAAGTTTCTATAGCTTGTAAAGCAATTTTAAGAGGAGTCTTCAAAGGCAATTCAGGAATCACCGAGTGCCTGGGTGACCAAACTACTTCATATAAAGTGAGAGAGAAACGATGCTCAGTTTCTGCCAGTGTCTGTCCCTATTCTCCTGCTGTCTTGTTTCCTCCCTGACCATACAAAAGTCTGTCCCCTCCCTGGGGACAGATCTTTTAGCAGGGCCTGTTACAATAAGACAAGGGGTAATGGTTTTAAACTAAAACAAGGTAGATTCAGACTAGATATAAGGAAGGAATTTTTTACTATGAGGGTGATGACACACTGGAACAGGTTGTCCAGAGAGGCTATAGATGCCTCATCCCTGGAAACATTCAAGGTCAGGTTGGATGGGGCTCTGAGCAACCTGGTCTAGTTGAAGATGTCTCAGCTCACTGCAGCGGGGTTGGACCAGATGAGCTTTAAAGGTCCCTTCCAACCCAAGCCATTCTACAATTCTATGTTTCTACCAGCTACAAGCAGGTTTCTGGCAACCCCAGCTGCTGTCAACCTTTTTATCTTGTTCATCTCTGTGAGGAGCCCCCACTTTTCTAGCAGAAAACAGAAGCACATGAGCTCAGTTCAATGAGTCAATCAGGAACCTTTCACAAATGGGTCTCAAGCAAATGGTGCAGACAAAGTACAGACAGCACAAAGAAAGTACTACCCTTTTCCAGTAGAAAACCATCAGCTAAAGAAGCCAATAACTGCTTTGTTCTGGGCTCCTACGTCTCTAGGGATGCAGCATACACATTTCGCCATTTCCCTTACAAATTTGCATGTTACTCTTTCAATAGAAGATGAAAACATAAATATTCTGTTGGGTTTCATTTCACTGTGTCAGAAATCATTTCACTGTATCAACAGAAATACTGCATTAAAGCCATGACTTTACATGGGTTGGGTCAGTAGTTCCCATGTAAAGTTGAAGGAAACCTAACTCAAGCAAAATTTCCCTTGATACAGACTTTGGGATGGGCTCAGGATTCTCTTACACAAAGAAAAGCCTCCCTCAAAACACAGTAACAAGTCTTCTCCCTCTCCATAAATCACATAAATTTGGAAAAATTTTACTCTTGTTTCATGTGTGAGGAGGGAGAAAGAATATGTTCGCAAAAAAGTGACTGGGCTCCTGTTTGTGCTCCTCTGGGCAATAGGAGATCTCATTTCCAGATTCAAGTTTGTGAATCAGAACAGATATTCAAACTTCGGTTCACGCATAAGCATGGTAACTGCTTCAAGTATATGAATTACTCCAGCACCTCCTAGCCATGAAGACTGTGGTCAATTTCATGGCTCCCCACAGGTCACTATTACCACCCTTGAACAGAATCACAGAATCACAGAATCACAG
>NW_010170894.1:0-3914 GCF_000695765.1 Mesitornis unicolor | reverse complement strand
TAAGTATTGAGTGCTGTGAAAGAAATGCTCAAACCGCTGCCCATTCTGTCTGCAGCTCCAGCTGCAAAAAATGCACATTTGGCCTGGAAAGCTCTGAGGTTTTGGGGCTGTTCTTGAGGTTTTGGGGCTGTTCTTGATGATATGGGATAGGGAAATTCTAAACCTCAGGGGATTCAGGGAGGTTTTGATGCTGTCTGAGATATATATATATATATTTAAGTGTGAGTGTGTGCATGGGAGATGTATTTTGGTGGTGAATGTGCACCATTTCGTCCCTTGTGAAGCTCGAACTGTGCACGGGGACCTTGATTCTGGGGAAAAAGTGGGGAAAGATGGGGAAACGTTCCCATAAAGTCTCTTGTGGTGACTTTTCTTGGAGTGTTCCTGGCTTGTTTGGCTTTGTGGGTTTGGTTTTCCCATCACCAAGGAGTTTTCTGCCTGTTGCTATCTCATGGGTTGGAAAAGTCCAGGCAAAGCAGGGACAGGAGGAAGGGTGATGGCTTCAGGCTGAAAGAGGAGAGCAGAGCTGCTTCCTCTCACTGGGCTCCCTAATTTGGATATTTTAATTCATTTTACTTCATCATTTTTAATACGCAATCGCTTAGATGAAGCACATGTCCTTCTTGGCAATTATTTGTAGTTGTTTCCTGCGAGTTCCTGAACACAAACACCCTTTATTCGTACTCAAATCTCCCCAAAGCATCGCAGAGCTGATGGAGGTACCTTATTCAGCAGCCTGCACCACACGCTGGCCCATTAATTACATTTGCTAGATAATTTATTGGAAAAATATACTCAAGATGTTCTTTAAAACATCAGTCGGCCCATGCTTTCTGTGTGTAATGCAGAGCTCTGCTGTTTGCTGTTTACATTTGGGGATAAAAATGAGCCTTTATGTTTAAATTTGAATTAACATGGGAACAAAATGAGTGGGTTTGGGGCAGATTTCCCCAGAGGAATCCGGTTTGGCATGGTTTGAAGTAGCTGGGATGGGAGAAAACGCTGCTGAAGCGATGGGAGCATCAGCCGGGGCTGTTTCTGTGCTCCAGAGCCCTCGCTGTGCATAGGGCCTAAAGGAAACGTGCACGTCTGTTAAAAAAAAAAGAAGCACAAAATCAGCTTTATTTTTTCGTGTTTGAACAATGAAGCCATATGTGTTTCTTCTCATTAAACCCGATTTTTTTTTCCTTTAAGGAACTCCACCGCAGAAGCGAGCGTAAGAAGGCGACATAATTAAAGGCTGCTTCTTTTCCCCCCCCAGCCGCGGTCCCGCAGTCTTTGAAGAGCTGGGGGATCCCTGAGGAGCGCTGGGAACGCCGCGGTGCTGTGATAGCCGCGATCACATCATCAGAGGATGCTTTCATGAGCGCAGCACCGCGGGACCGCCCCCTCTTCCCCCGCCCAGCCCCGGTTTAACGGGGTCCAGAGCTGGATGAGGAGCTGGGTTTTCCTGGGATGCTGCTGTGTGCGACGCTCAGGTGCTGTTTTGGGAAGAGCCATGGTGTTTTCGTGTCCCCCCTCCATCTGCCCCAGCCCCAAAAGTGCTCAGCTATGACCCCAGTGAGGACAGCGGGGACTGCGGGGCCGGGGGGCGCAGCCCAGCCTGGGCTCTGCTGCCCTTCAAATTATTGCGCAGAGCAATTTGCTGCTGCTTGAGAGCCCGCCAGGTTGTTATTCATCCTGAAATCCTCATTAAAGCCCTTTAATTTCTCCCCTTCGTGAGCTAACCGGCTCATCTGTTTGCATGAATCCTTCCCTCTGTGCCCAAGCCATTGAAATCTTGATTTTTTTCCATGTTGTCTCTGCAAGCCGCGGCCCCATGCGCGTCCGCTCCACCTGAGTTTTGGCAGCCAGGGCTGTTTGGAATGAGGAAATTGGGGCATTTCTTTAATCATTAAGCTGGAATCATTAAGCTTTAATCAGGCCAAATTAGGGTTTTGAATCCCGCCGCCTTGCATCAGTCTTTAATTGTAGGAGCTCAGCTGCTCTCCAAGCCAACCCGTCCTGGGGCTTTGTGCTCCCTGGGTGCAGGACAGAGGGCACGGTGCCACCGGGGACCCACACTGGGACCCACAGCACCAGGACTCACAGCACCAGGACCCCACAGAACTGGGACCCCACAGCACCAGGACTCCGCGCAAATGAGACCCTCAGCACCCAGACCCCACAGCACCTGGACCCCTTGGAACCAGGACCTCACAGCACCAGGACTCCGTGGCACTGGGATCCCACAGCACCAGGACCTCATAGCAATGGGACCCAATGGAACTGAGACCCCACAGCACCAGGACCCTGTGGAAATGGGACTCTCAGCATCCAGACCCCATGGAAGTGGGACCCTCAGCACCCAGACAACATAGCATCAAGACCCTGTGGCACTGGGACCCCGTGGCAATGGGACCCCACAGCATCAGGACCCCACAGCACCAGGACCCTACAGGTCTGGGACCTCATGGCACCAAACCCTGTGGCTCCAGGACCCTACAGGTCTGGGACCCCGTGGCACTGAGACCTCATGGCTCTGGTATCGGTGATGCTCTGAAGACTTCTTGCTGCAATGAGGGGGGTCCCCTCTACCACGGGAGTACCCAGGGCTGCTCCATGGGGACCCTACCCAGTCCCACGCCCCCCAGAGCAACAAGACAGTGCTGGGGTCACTGGTGGCCCTGCATCTCCATCCCAACCACGCCATTACCTTTCCTGCAATGCTGAGGGGTTGAGAGGGTGGGTTTGTCCCCATGGAGGCTGAGCCCCCTCTGCCCCATCCCCACTCAGCACCAGGCTTCCCCCAGACGCCCCCATGGCAGCGCTGGCACGGGAGGGAGGGGGGAACGGGGACGTGCGGTGGCATCTGTGCCAGTCGTCTCCGCTCCGACTGGTTCAGCACCTCTTGTCTCCCATCAAAGCAGCTATTCACGACGCAACGTGAACGAATTCTCATTAAAGCCCGCTAAATTACGCCGAGACAAAGCCAGGCGCCAGTGCGCGGGCTGCGGTGCCAATTCTTCACGGCGTGTTTAATTTACCGCACAGCCCTCGCCTTCCAGATTTCGGAGGGTGCTGCTCGGCCCCCGACTGGCACGGCGTTGGGGAGGGCTGGAGCTGTCTGTGTTAGCGGGGAGGGGAACCCCAAAACTGCCCTGCCCTGGGAGAAAGTCACGGCGCCGTCTGCCTGCCCCCTTGCCCCGAGCTTTGCTTTTGCTCACATTTTGCTGCAGGGAGGACCAGGAGCGGGTGACACCCACACGAATCGGTGCTGGTGACTTGTCACGCTGTCCAGGCTGAAAGCAAACCGTGTGATTCTGCTGCAAGAAAAGAGCAGAATTCACATTGCTGATACGATTTCGCAGAATTCACCCTTTTTTTTTTTAAAATGCGTGTGTTTCCCCACGCGTTCTGAACTTCCCGTAGCTCAGCTGATGGTGCTGCTGTTCCTCCCACTCACACGTTCATAATGAGACAACACGAGCGAGAGGAGGACGGGTCGGTGTTGCCCTGATAACGCTTCCCCAGGGCAGCTCATACAGCTTGAGGCACAAAATAGGAGGGTTTTTTAGTTCTGAAGGGCTTCCCCCAAACCATCTGAGTCCCAATTAATCTGAATCCCAATTTTCTCTACAGCCAGGCCCCCAGAGGTGATGTTTTTGGAGGCCCATCAGCCCCTGATGGCCAATGGTTTTTTGATGGTGATGAATCTCCTTGCACCAGGACAGGGCCAGGGGATGGACAGCGGCAGCTTTTGCTGATCGCTGCTGTTTGCGTGCGCATTGGAAATGTCTGACGTAGCCGTGGCTCTGGCAGGTGACCTTTGACGATGTAAAGGGAGATTTGGGGGTGCATTCAGGCTTTGCAGGGAAAGGAGCTGCACGGTCAGCACGAACGAACACGGTTTGGGTCAGCGCTGGCTGGTGGGG